>NW_021680620.1:15639-57009 GCF_001412515.2 Diachasma alloeum | reverse complement strand
ATTGAGTTGCTCAATTTCATCCAGAAAGATCCTGCAATATCGATGAGCTTCAGATCATGGGAATTATATGAGTATCCAATGCTTCCAGCGACAACAATACACGTGTGCACGGTGAANGAAAGTACCGGAAAATTCAAGTTCAGACATGTCAAGTGGAGCCAGGTGTCAATGTTTGAAGAAGAAGAGGAGCGCCTTCTATGATTTCTACAGCTGCAAAATAATTAACCCCTTCACTCACCCCCTCGCGGCGTGGATTGACTAGTTCCACCGAGAAGGTCCTTTGTAACGCAAAACCGCGAATTAAATTGATTAACCAGCGAATTCAATAACCCCTTCATCACTTTGAGGGAAAAAATCGGGAATTAATTAATCAAACCGCGAATTAAACCGCGACCCCGCGAATCAAACCGCGAATTAATTAACCCTTCCATCACTTCGAGTGAAAAATCGCGAATTTATTAATCAAACCGTGAATAAACCGCGAATTAATTAACCCTTCGAGGAAACTTGTCCCTTCGAGGGAAAAAACGCGAATTAATTAATCAAACCGCGAATCAAACCACGAATTAATTAACCCTTTCATCACTTCGAGGGAAAAACCGCGAATTAATTAATCAAACCGCGAATCAAACCGCGAATTAAACCGCGACCCCGCGAATTAATCAACCACCCACCCACCCACTTTCATCTGACCCCCTTACTGGGCCCCAACGACCAGGTCAACGCCAAAAACGTTGTGTCAGAATCGGGATTATTACACTACTCACGTAGTATCTATTTGTACGTATCATCAAAATTGCAAATTGAGACTAGAGGCGATTAATATTGCGACTCTACCTCAAGATTCCCCCTGTCCACTCAGAGATTACAAAGATTGTCTAGCAAAATTGATGTGTACAAATCCAACCCCGGCCTGTCATCTGGATGAATGTAACGATTGTCCTGGAGTGAAATCATTATCATGTGAACTGAAGAAACTTGTCTTTGATTCTGTCGTGGAAATCGTCGAATTTCGCGTGTGGCAAAGTACTGACAGGTGTACCTTGCAGACACAGACCCTCCCGATGGATGAATTTATTCATCTTCTAATGGAACAATTGATAGTATTGAAGCCCCATCACTTCATCGCTAAAGAACAATCAGCTTTTGTCAAACAGCGAAAAGAGAATTTGGATAATGGAGAAGTACTAGTGCATTGTGATTGTTTCGAAAATTACGCTTTTGTGGCTCAAGATGCGGCTCAATCCTTCCACTACAATAATGAGCAGTGTACAGTTCACCCCGTTGTTTACTACAATCGTGAAAAAAATCGAATCCAACATCGGAGTTTAGCCGTTTTGTTGCACAGTACGACTCACGATACTGCCGCTGTTTATTTGACACAGAAGATTTTAATACAGCATGTGAAAGACAACTGTGAAAGCGTGGAGAAAATTATCTATGTCACCGATGGAGCTGCACAACATTATAAGAATCGTTTTCAGATCACGAATCTCTTGCATCACAAAACTGATTTTGGCATAGATGCGGAAGCCCATTTTCATACAACCGCGCACGGTAAAGGAGCTTGTGACGCAGTAGGAGCTGTCTTTAAGAGAGAAGCAATACAATAGAGCTTGCAAATCGTTCATGGTGAATNCCCGTCGTTTGAAGCTGTCCTTCATGGAGAGCGACAAGATGAACTGATGACATGTGTGGGAATTTTTTAGTTTATATTCATAAATCCCCCACTCTTAAACCTTTCTTTTTCCAATAAACAATTTTTTACATTATTATTAATAACGTTTGTTTCTACGAGCGGTAACCATCAAAGGACTGATATTCTTAAGTTCAGGCAAAATTTTTTTGCATATATACATACTCCCTCCANTTATAAGAATCGTTTTCAGATCACGAATCTCTTGCATCACAAAACTGATTTTGGCATAGATGCGGAAGCCCATTTTCATACAACCGCGCACGGTAAAGGAGCTTGTGACGCAGTAGGAGCTGTCTTTAAGAGAGAAGCAATACAATAGAGCTTGCAAATCGTTCATGGTGAATCAATCCTCATGCCAGATGCTTTGTTTCGATGGTCAAAAGAGAATTTTGAAGGAATTGATGGTTTTTTTTCACCAAGGCAGAACACGAGAATATCAAAACTAAATTGAGAGAGAAATTTGATAGTGCTAAAGCTATTCCAGCCATTCGNGTCAATGTTTGAAGAAGAAGAGGAGCGCCTTCTATGATTTCTACAGCTGCAAAATAATTAACCCCTTCACTCACCCCCTCGCGGCGTGGATTGACTAGTTCCACCGAGAAGGTCCTTTGTAACGCAAAACCGCGAATTAAATTGNGCTAAAGCTATTCCAGCCATTCGAAAACACCATTGTTTCATTCCGATACCGGGAGAGCAATTGTTAATTAAACGATATTCGGCTTCGGCTAATGAGGAGGTTTTCCCAAAGCAGAAAGAAACAACAACATNCAGGTGTCAATGTTTGAAGAAGAAGAGGAGCGCCTTCTATGATTTCTACAGCTGCAAAATAATTAACCCCTTCACTCACCCCCTCGCGGCGTGGATTGACTAGTTCCACCGAGAAGGTCCTTTGTAACGCAAAACCGCGAATTAAATTGATTAACCAGCGAATTCAATAACCCCTTCATCACTTTGANATGTTGTTGAGAAAAGATTTATAGTCGTATCAATAGTCTATCCTATCCAGCAGAACAGAAAATGTCCATTGACAAACCCCTTTTTCAGTAACAATAATGCAACTCTCCTAAACGACAGACAAACGTAAAAATTTAGAAGAAAATTTTTTTTCGGAGCATTCTTTCTCTCTTACATGATGGCGTACTCTTTTGCCATCATATATGAACTAAGAATAATAGTTGACAGGCTGATTTCTTTGAAAAAAACCGATGGATCTCCCCTAAAAACTGAAAAACCCAAAAATGTCGAAAAAAAAAATTTCCGGTGCATTGCTACGCTCTTCCATTATGACGTATTTTTTTCATATCATATAAGGACATCCTCTATCATAAAAAAATATTTCGATCGAATGTCGAGCGGCCCTAAAGTAAAAAAAAAAATGAAAACGCGAAAATTTTTCGAAAAACCGGTCTAGAAGCTTCTTGATAGCTTTGAAGTATTTTGTATCTTAAAGTAAGAGTAAAGACGAAAATTTCCTTTTTTTATTTATCAAAATCGGATGCTCCATTCAGAAGTAATGATTTTTTGAAAATTTCAAATTTCGTAATGATTATCTCAGAAACAAAAAGTGGCAGGGCAATGAAATTTTGCATGATCATTGGCTATATGTAGTAGTTCAAAATGCACCTATTCAATGATTTTTCCCAGACAAAAAAAAAATCCGGTGTGGCTGAGTTGACATGGAATGTCCCATATTTGGATGTTTTCCCGAAACGTAGCATCTTGGGTCAGCTAGGGGGTCGTACGTCATCGATGAGGGTGCTACGGCGTTGCCGTAAGAAAACAATAAAACTCTACGTCTAGACTTAATCCTACCTTAATAAAATATTTTCCTTAACGTCTGAAATACTTTACAATGTAACTACCCTCGCGTAGTTCCCCAACGTCTAGACTATCTATAACTAAACTGTACACGTAATTCCCCACGATCGAGACATTCTTAAAATTACGAGTTTTCCGTTATTACACTCGAATCTATTTTTTTTATTAGTATCCGAGATGATTCTGTTTTTTATTAGTCTCCAAGATGAAAATTATTGGAAAATTATCATTAAATGTATTGTGTTATATTATGTGTTGTTATTTGGGGATCTTTAGGATAACGAATAATCAACACAGATTAACTTTTAATATCGACATGTATTTATTCAGTAATATCAGTACAAAGCGTCTCAACTCGTCTCGCACCGTACGTGTATTGAAAACAACTGTCTGGTACAGTCATGGTAGTAAAGCAACAGGCGCATGAGTGCCGTCTACAGTATAAGTAGGGAACCGAGAGTAGGCGCGAAATTCCAACACTCCCCCCCCCCCCCGACTGCTCCAGTTGTTCTGTAGAGTTTTTCAATTCACACCTTAACTCTTTTACTTGGATTCCTTGTAACCTAGATAAACATACAGATAAGGCAGATTAGATATTAGAATTCATAATTTTATCAACTTGTCGTTTATGCAGATTGAATGCTAAAGTTTCAGTAAACACATCTGCTGAATGGTCCCTCGATGGAATCCACATTACTTCCCTCAAATTCGATTTCACCCATTGCTTAATGTGATGTTCTTTGACATCAACGATGTGTCTTAGTCTACTTCCTCCATTAGTTTCCGCACCAATTGTTGCCGCTTTATTTTCACACCATAAAGTCATAGGCAGTGCAGGTACCAGAATCAACTTCAAAGAGTTGTACATTGGAAGCAATTCCTGACTTGTCTCGCTCATTGTCACACATTCTGCTGAACATATTGACAGAGCTACATAAGATTGTTTGTGAGTTCTCCAAATAATAGAATCACCAAACAACTTAATGACGTAACCCCAAGTGTTCAAGGAGTTATGGGAGTCTACAAAACTTGCATCTGAAGGACCTTCAATGTCATTATAATTCTCAGAGGATTTAAGTCCTGATGACTTCGTACCTTTTCAAGTATTTTAATACTCTTCACACCATTAACCAATCCTCATCAGTCGAATTTATTTGATGTCTGCTCAAGACATTGACTGTATAAGATATATCAGGTCTTGTCGTACTTGCCAGGTACAATAGACCACCAATAACCTCTCTGTATGGAGAATTAATTTTGAGTTTATCGTACCTTGTCAATTCACCATCCATATCAGATTCTCTCAATTTTCTTTCATGATTGGACGCCCAAGGTAGTAAGCATTAGCGTCCCCTGTGCATGGCAATTTTCAAACCCAAATTTACTCAAGATTTTATCAAAATATTTTTCTTGTGATAACCTGATCAATCTATTCTCTCTATCGCGTCTGATAGAGATACTAAGAAATTATTTTGGTTCACCTAGTATAGTAATTTCAAATTCAGAGCTTAACTTTAATTTAACTTCCTCAAGTTTGTTTTTATCATTACTGGCCCCCAAAATGTCATCTACATAAAGTAAAAGGATCAAGAATCTATCACCTTCTCTCCATGTAAATAAGCATGGCTCTGAGTCTGAGTTAGTCAGTCCTACACTGAGAGCAATTTCTCTGAACTTAACGTTCCACCTCTTTGGACTGATTTTTAGTCCGTAAAGAGCCCTTTCCACTTTGCAAACCTTTTCCCTTCTTTCATTATTTGTATGTAGAGTTCCTTCTGGAATCTCCATATAAATTTCTTCTTCTATGTCTTCATTCAGAAACGCCGTTTTGATATCCAATTGACATACCTCGAGATCATATTTATTGACGATTGCAATTACTGCCCTCACGAATAGCATCCTGGAGACAGGAGCATATGTTTCCCTTAGTTCGTAAACATTAGTATCTTTAAAACTGCGAGTTACTAATCTTGCTTTCTAGCTAATGTTCCCATTTACTTCTAGCTTTCTTTGAACATCCATTTCGAGTCAACGATATTGACTTTTCTATCATTATTCATTTTATTGGTCTGTCAACTAATCTCCAAACCTTGTTAGTCGCCATAAAATTGAGTTCTTCAACTATTGCCCTTTGCCAATTTTCTTTCTTTCCCTTCCATCGCATCATTAAAATTTAATGGATCGGAATTAATAGATTCTAATAATGCGTGATGATTTTCATCATTTCGTTCTTCTAACCTTTCCATATTTTCTTGTGTGACACATGACATAAAAATATCTGAATTTAAGTTTTGCTCAACTGATAAAGGATTTAAAGTTATCAATTTCACCGTACTTTCACCTACACCTGTTATCTCATTTTCTTTGAACTTGATTGTCTCCTTTCTAACTCTTCTCCTCTAACACTTAATCTCTCCCGCCGATTTTAATGTTTCATCAGTTGAATTAATTTTCTCAGTAAATTTAACAAACCATTATCTTTTTGATTAATTACTTCTTGACTTGATGGAAAATCTCATTCTTATCAATCTCAATCTCATTCTTTTTGAATTTATCACCATAAACTAGTTTTTCATTAAACCTTAAATTCCTACTTTCATAATATTTACCATTTTCTGGGTTCAGAAATTGATACCCTGTTGGAGTGTATCCAATGAGTATTATTCTCACACCCTCAGCTCTGAATTTTTGTCCTGATTTGCTTTGAACTTTAATATAAACTACGGACCCAAACATTTTAATTTGATTAATTTTTAAGCTGTGATTTAGAGCAAATTCTTCAAATGGTGTTTTCATTTAATTCGATTTATGTGGAGTTCTGTTGTAAGCATACACAGTAGATGACAGTGCCAGATCCCACATGTCCTCAGAACGTTTCGCATCGAACATCTACATCCTAACCTTTTTCTGAATCGTCTGATTAAATCTCTCGGCTACTTCATTGTGTTCAGAAGTACCTGGAGATGCCTGTTATAATTCTACACCTAGGTTGTTTAATACTTCAATAGTGTATCCTCCTGTAAATTCTGTTCCCTGATCAGACCTCAGATAACATCAGACCTTTCCATCATAACCTAACAAGTTTCTCGCACTTCTAACAAACATTTCTAAGCAGTGACCGCTTTCGTTTTTAGCTTTCATTGGGTATACCACAGCGAATCTAGTCTTATCATCAATAAATACCGAAATGAACTTATAACCTTCAGGATGAATGATTGGACATATAGGTCCCATCACATCAGAATGTATAATCTGTAAATGAACTGTAGCTCTTCTGCGTATCGCATGAAATGATAATCTATTGAATTTTGAAGCTAAGCAGACTTCACAATCTGAAATTGACTCATCAAAAATTCCTGTATTTAATTCTTTATTTTCTGGGTACTTCAATTTTAAAGCTTTGATATAAGAATTTGATGCATGACCGAACCTAACATGCCATAGCTCTATTATTTTTCCTGAATTTATTGTCTTGAACTTTCAATGAATTTAATCTTTCAATGGATTCTTCAAATAGTAGCTCGTCGACATTATGAAAATTTCTGCCCCATATTTTATAATCAAAGTTTGAATGTTCCTATATCAGTTGATTGTTAGTGAATTTATTTTTCTCATCTAAAACTTTCACTGAGCTCACATCAATTTTTGTTTTAATTTTATTTTCATTCGGTTTTTCTTTCTGACTATTAATTTCTCCTTTTGGTTGTTTCAATTTGTTGTTTTACTGCAACACTCCGTGTGTTGTATCTAATACCATTTGTTTCAGCCTCAGGTAGATATGCTGTTATTCTTCTAGTCTTTCCTTTTCTAATCTCTGGACAATCTGAATTATTTCCTCTTGTTTTTAGTTCTATAACCCAATAAGGTTTCTTGTACGCGCCCTTAATAATTTGACGATTGTATATCGGATTGAAAATATCTATTTGTTTGTCGTCTAAATAGATTGCAAGTCCTATTTCAGCAAATTTCCTTAAGAACAACAAATTAGCCTGTAATACTCCCGCGAAGATTACTGAGTCGATTTCTAAGGTATTACCGTTCATCAACTCTATTTCTACATTTCCCACTCCCTCCGTTCTTAAATACGGAGACTTGTGTTTATTAGTTCAACTAATCACACCTACATTTTTCTCATCAAATATTTTACGAACGAGTTTTGAATTTGGAGAAATTTAACGAATTGAACAAATGTTCAGTGGCCCTCAAGTCAGCTAGAAAATCTGATAACAAAATTTCCTTATTCCCGTTCATTGTATCAACATCGACAAAGTGTTACCGTGTATCTTGTCTTGTTCAATTTTCGACGAAGTTTTTGTTTTATCAGTATAAATGTTATCATTTCTCTTACCTTTATTATTTCTGTTCTGACCATCAAACACCTTTTGCCTGTATTCTTAGCTGAATTTGTCCTTGTCCATGTTCTGGATCTTTGATAATTTGAGTTGTCTCTGCCATTATCAAACCTTCCTCGTTTTGCCAAATTCTGGCCTCCACCTTCTGACCTTATTTGACTCCAGTTGTCATCATACCTCGACCCCTGTCGTTCCTTTTGCCCTTCATTAAGTCCTTTACTTGTGGCATCATTGTCCAGAAGAATTGACATTAACTGATCATACGTGAGCGGTGGTTTCTTACGCAGCTTTTCCACCGTCTCATATATTTGTACATGCGGTTTCGATACCATCACTGCATTTAACAATGCATCTTTCTTTTCATCATCTGATAGAGATTTCGCGTCAGGAGAATTTGATAACTTAAGATTTTATATTCAAAGTATTGGTGAAATTCATTTGCCGTCATTTTGCCTTTTTTTTTATTTATGTACTCCATATCAAGGATTTATTTTCTAACTGCAAATGAAGTGACATTATTCTCGGCCCTTTTCATTTCTTTTAGTATTGACAAGATTCCTACTAGATCATTGTACTTATTAACTGTTGAATGATAATTCCTATTAAAATGACCAATGAGAATATCTTTGTCTCTAAATTTCTGCTCTTCAAGAGTTTTCTCATCAACAGAACATTTCACCGTTTTATCAATTATGTGCAATAGTTTAAATGATTTCAATTCTGATTTAAAAACAATCCTAAAATATTTCATATTTCATTTTATTCTCAAGCTTATAATTTCTTCTTTCTTATGAATTTAATGCAATAGACCCATTTTAATTGCTTCTACTAACTCATTGTCACTAATGACTTCTAACCCTTTCTCCCTGACATTCTACCTCGATCCCATCGACAATCTCTCTGTTTTCCGTACCTTGTATGTCAATATTTTTTGTTATACCTCGAGTACTTGCCATTTCAGCCTCATAGATTTACACTAAATTTGAAGTTATTTTCTTCAGTTGAGCCAGTTGCACATTTATTGTACTTTGATTTTCTTTTTTTTTCATTTTCAAAATTTTTATTCTATTTTTATTTTTATTATTTATATATATATATTTTATTTTTACCTTTTGTTTTTTCGAAGTTTGAATCACTTGAATTATGTGCTTTGCAACTTCTGTACTGACATGATATGTCCTTTTTAGACTATCAGAAAGTACACTAACATTTTTCTATAATTTATCTGGCGTTTAATTGTTACTGTCCTTGGTCTCCTATTCATTGGATTCCATCTTAACAGATTTAAAATCAAACAATTTGAATTTAAGGTGTACAGGTAAAGTACTAGTAACATTTGCTATTGTACTGCCTGTTTGTGAAGCACCAACTATATGCCCATTGTTTTCATTTCGAATTTAATTTTGACCTTGAAAACCTTTCGGACTTTTCTGACCTATCGTACCTTTTTGATCTATCGTACCTTTCTGATCTTTCAGACCAGTCGGACCTTTGATAGCATCCTGACCTCCTTGTAAAATGGTTGGGCTTTGCTCTGGGGTGATTCTTGGCATATTTGTAGTTTGTCCTACGAGGACCCTCCCTTCATACCATGATGCCCAGGAACTCCAGTGTTCCTCCATCGTTACCCACTCCAAATAAAACAATCAATTTAAATTAGTAAATTATGCCAGAATCGAATGTTCTGAGATCAGTCACCTGAACATCAGTATGGCCGACCACAGAACGAACCGAATCATTCAAAACATGAACCTCAGTATTTATCCTGAATCAGTCCAAGTCAACCAGTTTCCAAACCCGAACATCGGTGTAATTCCACTGGTCAACTCTTCAGAGTCCTAACAAATTTCTATTCATGAATTAATTGCATAACTATTATTTTTCACTTTATTTAATTTACTTGATCAAGCTTTTACGCATTCATTTGTTATGATTTATGAACTAATCAAATTAACTAGTATTTTTTAATTAATTCATTTATTATGATTCATGCTAGTTTTGAATCTCTATTCGCATCAACTTCGATTCCCTGATTTATCGTACCGTCACACCATCCCATATCTGCCCTTTTCTATTGACAATGTAACACATTTTCAATATTCATCAAATCATCAATAACCTTATTCCAATTTTGATTCAGGTCGTCACCTGTACAAATAATTATTTATCAAAAATATGAGAATTTTAAAATCTACATTTTCATTTCTCCAAAATTTATTACACCCCTGTCGCACCTTCAAATTTATTCCATTTATAATTTGAAATGATCATTTCTGCTTTCTTGTTTGAATTTACCACACAAACACGTGAGAGATGACGAGAAGATTTTATTTTTCGCGCGCTTTATGTCTGTCGTTTTCTAATTGCTCGAGTTCGTCCGCGCGTCGTTGCAGACTTCCTTCTCTCCACCGACTGATCCGTGTTCCGCGTGCACCCAATATGCGTCTATTCTCACAAAATTAATTAAATATTAATTTTCCTTTACTAATCACTTTAATTATGGCTTTCATAATTTTAGGAATTTTTCGAATTAATTGTTTCAATTTATTAAACCGTTTTTATTCGATTTTATCGATCCCCTTTTATTTTACGGCGTCCCCGTGGGTCATGTGGACTGGGACGCCATTTTTCTAACCTACTCTGTCCCGCAAATTTCTCCGGCACTTTTATTTTTACTCAGGTTATTTTTATCCTGTACTTACTCATTTTCTCCAGGATTCTCACCTCTCAATCCTCCTCAATCGGCATAATCGTAATCGACGATTATAATTAATGAATTACTTCATCAATTACATAATCTGAAGACAAATTTTTTCATTATTCCGGTAATCAAAAATAAAATTGGAATATTCTCGTTACTTCGTTAATCGGCAATCAAGGTCGGCAATAACCGATTAAATTGATTAATCAATAATTGACATTCCAATTATTTGATTTATCGGATTAATTTTTAATCACATCCGGTAAATATATGATTATTTATGTAAACATTAATCGAAGCTGGAGATTATTCGATTTTTTAATTAACCACTACTCGAGATCCTGAATTTTTCAATTTTATAAGCAATCACTAATTGACATTCACGATTATTCCATTACTTAATCAATTATTCATTGACAATGAAAAATACTTGAGTACTAAAAGAATTATGTATCAGGATGTGTGTATATTTGATGTTTTTTGGATTCTTGTATCCATTTATTATAAGTGCTGATTTTGTGGTAGTGGATAGAGGACACTCCACAAATAAAAGGAAAAAATGGAAAAAATCATAATATTAAATTGAAAAAATCTAGTAAAAAAGGTCTTCCTGCCTCATTTTTCCTAAAAACATGAGTATTCAGTAATCTGACAGAGTAATCGATTAAGTTTCAGTTCTGATTACGAACTATTCAATCAAAGAAGTCTTGAGTTGAATAAATGTGTAATCAAATAATCAAATAATTTTTGAATCAGATTAACGCTTAATTAATTAATCAAATAATTTCTCAGTCAAATCAGCGCTTAATGAAATAATTAAATAATTTTTAAATTGATTGACGATTGATGGAGCAATTCATCAATACAACTTGCAATTGATGAATTATTAAGTAATCAAGCACATTTACGTTATGATTATCGATTGATTAAATATTCAAGAGTTTTGAGTCCTGATTGCCGATTTGTCTTGTAATCAAAAAATCAGTGGAGAGATTAATGGATTACAAATATAATCATCAATCTGAGCTGTAATCATTACCAAAGTAATGATTAATGCCGATCCCTGCCGGAAAAATTGGTGGAGTACTACCGTTCTTAATTACCTTATTTGCTAGTTTAAGTGCCACGGGAGCTTTAGCCGGCGGCGCCGCAGGAATCACAAAAGCTGTGAATATAAGAAACGGAACAATGAACTTATTTATTTTGATAGTTTTGGGGATTTACAGCCACCAAAAGAATTGATGAATTATTTCGGTATTGGTAGCCTTGTTAAATACAATCATCAGAAATATCAAGAATCTGTCACTTATATACGGTCATATATGCCTTAAATTTCTCAATGAACAGTTATAAATATCGCTCACACTGATGTATAAAGTTGGTTCACAGCTGACAGCCATGGGTGAATTTGTCACGTTGACACTGTCGGGTCCATCTCCCATTTTGGAAGCGAATTATTTCCCCCCTATTGAATTATCCCCCAATCATTACTATAGTTTGGCTCTTGTTGAATTATTGACATTCAATTCGATTCCAAATATCACAGAAAGGAATAATAAGTTCTACTGCTTTGATAATGAGAAGAAGTATAAGATTAACATTCCACCAGGCAGTTATGAGATTGAAGATATTCAGAATTATTTGCAAAAGATTCTGCAAAAAAGAGGAGTTGCGATCAGCTTGAAACCCAATAAAAATACTTTGTGCAGTGAAATCAAAAGTGATCATACAATTCATTTTCAACCCTCTGATTCAATTGGTAAACTACTAGGATTCAATAATAGGATTTTATCATCTGATAAAACCCATATATCGGATTTGCCAGTAAGTATTCTCAAGGTGAATTCTATGTGTGAGGAGTGTAACATTACTAGAGGTGCTTATATTAATGGAAAGAAAGTTTACATTATTTATGAATTCTTTCCTACGGTGCCCCCAGTATATAAGATCGTTGAAGTCCCGAAAAATTATATTTACCTGCCGATCATCGTTCGGTATCATTCAAAAATCTATCGTCTTCGATGAGTCAGTATCATCAACCCTTCGGGTCATCAACGTATGGTAATAATGATGAGATCTCAATTAGTGTGCAACATCAAGATTTATGTTTATTACATAGTAAGAGTCATCTACATATTTATGGTCGATTGACCACTGACAATGGGACAACACCAACACAGAGGACAAGACTCGTGAGTAATGCCATCTGTCATTTATTCGAGGAAATTCGATATGAGCTCAATGGAACGCAGATTGATCGAGCAAAAAATGTGGGTTTAACGAGTCTTATGAAAAACTACGTTTCTCAAAGTCCTGACCAATGGTTCCTAATGGAGAATGCGGTTGGCTTAAGAATGATAGCATGGATAGTGATGAGACAATCACTGATAACGCCGAATATTTCGATATCTCTATACCATTAAGCCTGCTACTTGGCTTTGCCGAAGATTATCAGAAAATTGTTGTGAATGCAAAGCATGAACTCATTATTACGAGATCGAAAACAGACATCAGTGCAGTATTTCCGAGACCTGTAGATCAAGCAAACCCTGACGAGAAATGGAAGATTAACCTCCAAAAAAATGAGTGGTTAATTCCCTACGTTAAAGTCTCTGATGACCACAAAGTGAAGCTGCTCAACTTCATCGCAAAAGACACACCTATCATGATGGGCTTTCGTATATGGGAATTGTATGAGTATCCTCTGCTCCGGACAACCTCGAAACATGTTTGGGTTGTGAAGACATCATCTCAATTGGAGAAACCTCGATATGTTATTCTTGGATTTCAAACCAATCGTAAAAACATCTAGACATCTAATGCCAGTCACTTTGATCATTGCCACATCCGAGATGTAAAGCTTTTCCTTAACTCGCATAGCTATCCATAAGGAAACTTGAATTTGGATAATGCTCACAATCAGTTTCTACCTTATACAATATGAATGTGAACTTTCAAGATTCTTATTATGCAAAAGAATCTGAACCGTTATTAAATAGAGAAAAATTCATAACAAATGCTCCTTTAATTGTAATCGATTGTTCTAAGCAGAATGAGTATTTGAAAACTGGCGCAGTTGATATTCGTGTAGAGTTTGAGCCCTTTTGGCCTTTTTTAGCCAACACATCAGCGTACTGCCTCATCCTCCATGATCGAATTGTTGAATACAATCCTATCAGTGGTGGGGTTAAGAAGTTGATATAAGAACAATAAATATAACACCGTACATTATGAATAAATGTCTTTGTTTATTTAAAAAAAATAAAAATTCTTGGTTTTATTGTTACAAACACCTTTCTCCTCATAGTCATACATACAATAGTAATAAAAATAGCATTAGCAATTCAAAACGAACTGAAACGAGTCTCGAACACAGATTGTCTGTGCTTTGGTAATTATATAGGGTTGAACATTTTTTCACACAAATTTATCCGACGTTGAAAACGATGGCGGTCTCGAGCTATCTCCTCCCATGGACCTCGATGAGCAGATCGATATGCATACTCCCAATGCAACATCAAATGGATCTGTGGCTCTAATTGGAAATCAATTCGTTTAATCTTCTGTTCTGGTTGATCCCTTTCTGCAGCACTCTTAACCATCGGCTCCATCATCATTCAAGTCAAATCAGCAGGCAGATGTCCACGAGACGCGAAGAATATATCATACTCAAAACTCAGGAGTTCAATTGAACTCGCCAATTTCCTTGTCCTTTGATTATCTCCAGAATTTGAGATAACTTATCACAAGGATAACACTTGTCAACACTTGTATAACACTTGTTACGTTTGAACTTGGAGCACAGATTTCTGAAGTTTTTGCGAAATTGATAGATGAATTCCTCCAATGATGGAAGATCGGGTGGTGCCTGAATGTATAATTTCTCCGCAACTTCACTGTCATTGAGGCAGTATGGTGGAACTGAGTGCAACCACTGAATTTCATTGACACTCCTTGCCTCCAATTCATCCTCCTCCTCCACGTTAGTGATTTTATCTCTCAGCTCCTCGCAGAATTTCTGCAATTTTCCCAAATTATTGATGCTCTGGATTATGTGAGATAATCCCTTCAGTCGAGTTGTACAATTAGAACAATTAGATGTCTCCTCAGGATGTCGCTCAGCTTTCAATACTTCATAATTGTCCCATAAACAATCTAAGTCAGTCACCAGGTATTTTGCGAATGTATGACAATCCTTGTTGAAATACTCATAGATTATCTCTTCATCGGTTCTGGATTCCCCATCATTCTCCTTACGAAGATGATTGTGATAACACATTATGGTAACGCTTTATATCACTGTAGGATGCGAAGTTCAATTGATAGAACTGAGAATCGAATTAAATGTGGAATGAATGGAGCATGTGTGTTATATTGGGACTCCCACCATAAATTGGAGGTTATGACTCATCTTAGAACATTTGAGAACCGTGGAGAATATTCGAGACGAATCGAGAAAGAATTAACATGATATCTCCTTCGTATCACACCATGATTCATCATAGGATCATATTTCATACAAGTCCCAACAGGACTTGGGAAGTACCCCCACAACGCCCGCCGAGTTGATGAGTCATCGGTCCGAATGACTCATCGATGACGTCATCCATCTCGAACCTTCCACAGCTTATGGCGCCAATATTCGATTTCATGCAAGCTTCAACAGGCCATCAACATATCATACAAGTCCCAACAAGTCTTAGAGAGATTCCCCCACCACGCGAGTCGATGAGTCATCGATGACGTCATCCTTCTCGAATGTACAAGTCTCAGCAGTACTTACGGGAAACCCCACCTCGCACATCGATGAGTTATCAGTCTGAGTGACTTACCGATGTCATTCATTTTGAAAATATTCGACCATTGTTTTCACATATTTGCACATGTTTGCATATATTTGTATATGTTGTCCAATGTTTGCAAATGTTTGCAAAATGTTTGCAAATGTTTGCAGAATGTTTGCAAATGTTGTCAAATGTTTGAAAATGTTTCCAAATGTTTGCAAATGTTGTCCAAAGTTTGAAAATGTTTGCAGAATGTTTGCAATTTGTAGCATATGTTTGCATACATTTGCATATGTTCTCAAATGTTGTCAAATGTTTGCAAAATGTTTGCAAATGTTGTTAAATAATTGCACATGTGTAGGACTTACGGCGAGTTCTCCCACCGTGCAAGTCAATGACTCATCGATGACGTCATTCATCTCGAAATTTCCACGATTGTGGCGGCAATATTCAATTTTATCCATGTGTCCACAGGTTTTCATAGTATTATATGTCGTACAAGTCCCACCAGGACTTAGGCGGTTCCCCCACCATGCGAGTCGATGAGTCATCGATGACATCATCCTTCTCGAACGTTCCATGACGGTGGCGCCACCACTACAGAACCTTTCACGACCGTGGCGCCTCTGGTGGTGGTTGGGTGAAGTAGTATCCAGAGCTCGGTTAGCTTACCTACTACTTTGTATGAACAGGTATAGATATTTTAATTGATCTCGGTAGAGAACATCAAGACGAATATTTTGAAAAAAAAAGTGGAATCGCTTGCAAAGTTTTAAAGATATTCAAAATAATAGAATTTCTGAAAAAGTTGAATATCTTCGAAACTACTAGTGTGATTGAGCCCATCTTCAATACGAACCTTTGTTATCCCAGGAGGAAGATTCTGTCCAAATTTTAAGTTGATATGTCAAAAAACAGAAAAGGGGAAATATCCCAAATACTTTGTATGTACGTGTATATATGTTTTTGTTGATCTAGGTAGAGGACATCGAGATGGATATTTTGAAAAAACAAATCTAAATCGGTCCAATAATTTTAAAGATATTCGTGAAAAACGATTTAAAGACGAATCGCTTGATCTCAAAAACTACTTGACCGATCGGGCTGAAATTGTGCACAGAGTTAGTCCTCGTTAAGACCTATAATCTGACAAAATTTCAAATTTTGTTCAATCATTTTAGCCACTTAATTACTCAATTTTCTAAAAATTGACTATCGGGAAGGTGGCCGTGGACATATTCACATACAGACACGGTCGCCAAACTTAGTATTTTTAAGTTTCAGACCATTCTACATCATTTCTAATGAAAATTGGAGAATGTGAAAATCGGACGATGACAAAGCTTCCATTCGGAAGCAATAAAAAAAATAAAGATCTAAACAGCGGCGTCGAAAAAAAATTCGTCCTCCCGTTCGCTAGGGGGAAAAAAATAAATAAAACTCCGTAACATAATCCCAAGAGGAAGCGCGAGCTTACTCGACGAGAGCATAATAGTAGCACGTAGTGGCTAGGACGCCGGAAGCGGCAAATAACTCGGCATAAAGCATGGCCTTGAGGCGACAATCGCATGGAGTGGTCGCTAATTAAGGCGCAGATCGCATGAAAGATCAGAATAAATTCCGTCGAAATATCAAGGCACATGATGGCTACTCAATCCACGTAAAACTCAATTTTTTTTATTGTTATTTTACATCGCTTTGACCCGGTTAGGGTATACTACGATGATGATCAAGACTTTAAATGGTTAGATCGCACCATTCTATCCGGCCGGGATTTGACCTCGGAACCTTTCGCCTGTGAGACAACGAACTTACCCACTGCGCCAAACCACCGGGCACGTAAAACCCAATTAAATGGTACATTTTCAGCGAAGTGCAGTCGCAAAGCCAAGCGGCATAAGTCTCGAACTGAGCAAATTGGCGGTAAACGTTGTGAGGTATTTTTCCAATCACGTATGCGGGCGTCATACGTGTGGTCCTTGACGAACTTTGGTCGTCCTGAAGAGAACCTCCCCACCCGACTTGAGTACGAAGGTGATCAACGAGAGGAATCAAAAATACCAAAAGGGCGCCAGTCCTTCTAACCCGTAAAGGACAAGGTTACGATGTTGAAGTGCGTTCCATGATCAGCTCAGAAAAACTGCGGAGGCGTGTGGGAACGGACACAAGAAAATGGTACACTCAACACCGTATAAAAAAAAATGTATTCTGACAAAAAAAATTAAAAGTGGTGAATTCCCTGACTCGATATAATTTTAAAAAAATATTAACTTAAATACTAATCATAGAAAACTGTCGGGATAATTGTTAAATAATAAACTCTGACCAGCGGAGAGAGCTAACGGAAATTGATTTAATCTCAAATAAATCTTGGTGATTATCACCAAAACAATTTCAATGGCGTGGATGACGCAAGGACGCTAGGATTAACCGAACGCAACGACGACGTGAGAGCCACGCGAACAAAAAAATACAGTTCCAAAAAATCACAATGAAAAAAAAAGAACCACTAATGTTCAGTAAGTAAGAAAATTCAATTAGGCCAAAGGCCACTGAGTGCCGCGTCTCACAGTACGATTAGAATTAGCCAACTCAAACGGTGCCCAAAATGGCGACCAGAGACTAGAAGTTATAAAACCACAGGAGCACTCACAAAAGAAATTACGCTCACCGTAGATCCACGATAAACTGCAGGAAAAACTTGTCTGGACCCTCAGATACGGCCGCGATAACGGAAGATGACCGGAAATTCCCGGCACAACACTAAAAATGACAATAATGCAACTGATTCAATGAGCTCGAAGAGCGAATAGACTTAATTGTGCACAGCGACTGTAATAAGCTGACTCCCAGCGAAGAGTGATTTCTTGGGCAATACATCGCTCGAGGAACCTCAATAGAGTCAACATAATCCGATGCTCCCTCGATGTTACAGCATGAGTTTTTCATTTGGTGGCCTTGTGCAACAGGCTCATCGGTGAGGTGGTGGGGACTCGCACGTAGAGGCCTGAGTTGCCTGTTGGCGTGCGTTCAGCGACTCTCGCGGGCTCATTGGTGTGAGTCCCCAAGACTACGTATATGTGTGCTCGTCGATGTGGTACTTGTCGTCCGTAGCTCCTTCCCCGATGCTCCGCTCCACTCCCTTCATCTCGAAACTCACGCGTAACCCGCGATGAGTGCAATAGCGTTATAATTGGGAGATGAAAAAAGGAAAAAAAATAAAGACGAGAAACTGCATATGGAAATGTGGCCTTGGGTGATCTGACTCCTCGCTGGGGTAATTTCCTACTTTCCCCCCATTCAATCCGCGGTCAGTTCAGGCGAAGAACAGTATATGATTTCTATCATGTTAAAACGTAAATTATCCCTACTTACAACTAACCATCCCACGAAATTCAGCCAAAAAAAAGGACAAGGGGTCCGCAGGTCACGGAAGGTCCATTGAAAAAAGGAAAAACCTTATTATTCAATACGCAATCGACTAAAGACCAAACAGTAAGAGACCGGCCCCTGAGGCTAACTCGTCTAACCAGGGGATTTCTCGGCTGGACAATGGATTGCCCAGCTAACATCAGCGGGATACGGTAGAGTGGACGAGGTCCATCAGGAGTATAACCACCACTTCCCACGGCCTTGGTAAGCCGTGGATTATGCCTTGCGGCATAACTCCCTTAGTGAATTAGCTTCATCTTCCCTCCGGAGGGTCTTTCGACTCCTCCAGCATGCTTCCTCTTCCCGAGTATTTCTACTCGGGAGAGTTTCTGAATTGTTTGCGAATCAGCCGGGACTCCTTAGAACCTGGGACATCGAGAGGCTGATCTGATCAGGGTGGAACTACGTTACCCACGCTACGACCACCCACACTCTTAACCACCAGTTACCGCTTCAGTCATCGCGCGTCACTGCCTCCGGGTAGTACTAAAGTGTCGGCGTATGGTCGGGCCGACAGGAGGATTTCTCTATTCCAGGCCCACAGGCCCATACGCCTCGAATCGTTCCGCCGAGATCAGATGACGCCGGACACAACAAAGTCGTCACTTCGCATTCCGAAATAACTCAGATTTACGCGTAGGAGATGCAGGGGCGTCTCCCTATATTGCCGCCACAGTTATGCACCAGGCTACGTGGAGTAAAACTCCTTACCATGGCTTCTTCAGCCATTCACCACTCTAGCACACCGAGAGATTTTTCCAACCTCTCGGTTCAAGCGCTCGCGTGCGACTCTCCCGGAATCTCACGAGGGCCTTGCCTCCTAGTCTGGATATCTCGGCGATGATAGGTCATTCCATTACCCTATCCCCACCAATTAACCCGACGGGATCACGGAGGTACCAGCCCTTTGACCTGGCCGTTGGTCCCTAGTGTTACGTCATGTTTTCACAGACTTACCTTCAATAAATCCGGAAATATGAGTATTAAAATTAGCTGTTTTAGCCTATCCGTTAAGATAATAGCTGGGGATAGGTGAGTGCTTTTTAGGTAATCCAGGAATGAAAAGAAACACAGATTTTTGCTTAATATATGGATTTTCTTACTTTAATCCAATAAAATTATCCTGTGATTTTTACAACTTCAGATAACAATGGTTATAAGGAATTGATTGAATCTTCCCATTCGTAGTTTATTAAATGTACTATCAAAAGCCTTTGAATTCTTTTAATCAACATTTAATTAATCAATTGAAGGAGAAAAATTAATAAATTTTTTTATGTGTCCTCTCATCTGTTCTCTGATTTTTGACGTCAGAATTATGAATAAATATAATCATTGAGGACTTGACTCTAACCTTGAATGAGATTTTACAAAAAAAATTTGAATTGATTGGTCAATAATCTGTTACGATTCACTTGCTTTCGTCTGCTTGAAATGCAAGAGTTCAACCAGTGCTAGACCGAATAAATCAGAATACCCTCGGTGGAATGTCTCTTAGCTCAAGAGATTTCCAGGATTCGACTTATTTGAGGGGTACTGGTACAAATACAAAACTCAATACGAAACTTTTTTTGGAATGAACATGAAAATGGTTTTTATTGAAAATTATGCCTTATTTACTACGACCATTTGTGGGTTTCCGGAGTTTGTCCCTTGATCTTAACTTTCTAGATTTCCTTACTTCAGTTCCTGCTTGATAACTAAATGAAAAATAAACAAACAGTACCTATCTTAAATTCTGTTTCCTAATACTAATTTGAATGAAAAACACATCAAACGCTACTTGTACCTTAGTTGCCTGCCGTGAGTAATTGTACCACTGCAATTTTTTCTTAACTATTGCCTAGTTTCATTGTGCCTTATCTGAACGAATTATAAAAATAAAGATGCGACATTTTCATATATAACTACGCCTACTGGGAGAGTGAGTACAATTCGACTTGAATATTGTGTGACGAAAATTAACTTTTCAACGGCGTCATCTGAACCTTCTTTCTAACATAGAAGGTCACCCCAAATTCACACTAAGGGTCTTTTAGACCAACAAAAAATAACACACAAGAATGTAAGAAATAATGCTTAATCAGAGCGCATAAGGGAGAAAACAATGGATAAACGAACGAATTCTTCAGATGTATTTTACTTTCCTGGGAACGGTAAATTTCATGCATTTTGCCTCTTTTCTATTTGCAACCTTTATTAAGAGATTATCGATTGACAAAGGATATTCTAAAGTAAAATGAGTGAGCGATGCATATGAATGTACGACGAACAATTGAACACTTTTGATTGAAGAACAAAACCTTTAGACTGTGAGCTTCCTTTACATTAACTAACCGTGATTCGGTTGGGGAAATGAATTGTTTCCCTGGAATACTTTTATTCCATTGGCTATTTTGCCATGTACCTTGTGACTAGTGAATCGTGGGAGGAAAAAAAAACTTTTTAACACTTATGAACGTGTCGAAGGAAAATAGCTTATATGAACGTATATGAGGTAATTTCCCTTTTTCAAATGTCTTTATCGACTTCTATTTATGTTTATTATTCTCTTAATCGCTCTGCTCCTTTTACGCAGGGTTTCCATTTGCTCTCTTCGAGCTACTAATTTCAAAGTGAAGGTAAACTTTCGGGGTTTTCTACAAGATTTCGATATTCTCTTTAAAGTCTTTTCTCCCACATTAATATTGAATATTGTGAGCCTACACGAGTCAAAGAATTATTACTTTAATGAATTTATGAAATCAATTTATGAAATCCAGTTTTCACTGAAATATCATAACCTTTGGGTTTTAATTCAAGAATAGTTTTTCTCCTATTCTTATCTAAGACATCTAGTTCTATACTGAAGTATCAACGCCTTTTATCTTTTTATCTTCTCTGAAATCCAGTTTTTACACTGAAATATCAGAGCCTTTGCCATTTTATCTTTTCTGAAATCCAGTTTCTACACTGAAGTATCAGAGCCTTTGTCTTTTATCTTTTACCTAACCCTAGCCAAATTTCCTCTCTTTATGTTGCTTCCTATAATTCCCTGTTGCTCGACCTCTGCTGCCTTCTGGTACCCTCCTGAAACTGTCTCCGGGGCATAACCCACCGGTTCTGGTTTGCTAACGCCGTCCCGGGGTAGAGTCCCACCGGAACAGAGTATCCTACGTGACCGTCCCCGGGGTAGAACACCCACCGGTTCTCAGCCAACCTAACACTGCACCGGGGTAGAGCCCCACAGGTACAGGTATCCTGTCTTGACTACCTTTGGGGTAGTACGCCCACTATCTGTGCTCCAGGAGAGGAAAATCCAAGGGGAGAATCGCCGTACTTGGATTTAGGTTAGGAAGATCAAGGGGAGAATCGCCACACTTGGTTTTAGGTTAGGAAGATCAAGGGGGGAACCGCCGCAGTTGATCAGGTAAGGATAACGAAGGGGAGAATCGCCGTACTTGGTTGTAGGTTAGGAAAATCAAGGGAGAATCACCGCACTTGATTAGGTAAGGATAACCAAGGGGAGAGTCGCCGCACTTGATCAGGGGTTCGGAATACTACTAGGGTAAAGTCGCCCACTAGTAGAGGATGAGTCCGTTGCCAGACTGACTTTTCGTCGCGAGGTGCCTGCTTTTATAGGCGCAAGTCCCCGTCAACTGGCCTTTCCCCACTCTGCGACTCACTCTTCATCCCTGACGTTTGCATGCGAAGTGGACCACGGTTCCCGCGCACGCTCGGCGGCACCTAGTCTGAACGCGCGCCCTTTTTGCTTAAATTTAAATTATTTCTCTTTTGCTCATATTTCTTTGTTTTTTGTATTTTTCTTCTCTTTTCCCTCTATCCTTTTGTCTTTCTTGAATTAATTTAATTTCCTCTGTAAATTTCTTTACCTTTTTTAATTAAATTCTTTTGATAATTCTCTCTTATTTAAATTCGTTCAGTTCGTTGTAACAGTCGTCACATTCCCCCCTTACTTAACAAAGAAAATAATATTTTTTTTTACAAATCTCGAATTCCACTCGCAAAAATAGAACATGAAAAATTGAAAAAAATTAAATGCGGAAATTTCGAATTTCACTCGCGAAAATGGACACGAAAAATTTGGACTGCACTTCGAAAATAAATACGGAATTTTTAATTTTACCTTTGCTGAATTATTC
This sequence comes from Diachasma alloeum, assembly GCF_001412515.2. Taxonomy (NCBI): domain Eukaryota; kingdom Metazoa; phylum Arthropoda; class Insecta; order Hymenoptera; family Braconidae; genus Diachasma; species Diachasma alloeum. The sequence continues at coordinate 34,081 of NW_021680620.1, read as the reverse complement.
CTTCATTGTGAAAATTATTCACTTCATTTTCACTTTTTCACGGAAATACTTAGTTGATTTTCCTGTTCCATAGTGGGACGGAACCACGAGACGACTGATTGACTGACTGACTGACTGCGTGGGCGATGCCCTTTTTGCATCGTCGATTCTTAATTCGTGTATGTAAATGCATACACGAATTCTTAATTGTATGGGGGTGGGGAATAAGGTGTGGATGAGTGGTGAGTGCACCTTTCAGAAAGAGTGGTAGGTTGGTTGAGGAGACACGCGTCTTAGTAGGGAAGGGGAAAAATTGGCGTAGACAGCGTGGTCGCGTTCCTCGGTAAGAAGGGCGCGGAGAAGAGGGAATAGGGAACAAGCACGCGTGAAGACGTTTCACGGTGCGAGGGGCGCGGGGAAGAGGGAATATGTAAGATGCGTAGTTAGGTGTAAGGAGTGAAGTAAGGGGAGAGAAGCATTGGGTAATGGTGGGACTGTTACGAGGTGGACTGCCTCGCAACAGCAAGCCGAAACCAGGGGGATAAGGCCCTCGGCAACGCGTGTTCATACCACCCGTGTGGTATGAATCACGAGAATGATCACGTGATCATTCTCAAAATAAAAAATTTTCCATCGTCTTACCGGATGTAAGACGATCAATTTAAAATACCATTGGAAACGTATGATTCCATTCGTATTTAAATATGATATTTTTGTGGATTCTAGAAATTATTATTATTTCCAAAAGTTGGAATTAATAATAATTTTTGTACGTCGTTATGACGTGACACCCCCATGATTAAACGATTGTTAAGGGTTGAAGACTCTTAATGATCGTTGTTGAAAATAATCAGAACTAATTACATTGTTCTTATCTAAATTTTATGTATGTGTTCAAATGATAATTCCTTATTATCCGTCCTCTTTCCAATTTATAATTATTTTGGTTTTTTTATGTAAAATTGTTTAATAGAAAAATCTGAGTTTTTTGGAAACCTGATTAATCTATTATCCAATTTTGTCTGCATCATGATACACTCCAGGATTTTATCATGAATCGTGATGAGCTTATCTTAATCGCAATTTTTCAAAAATGAATTAAATTTGAAATTATTTTGACTTCAAATTCAATCATAATAATACCTCCATCTCGAACAACGTGATCAATTTCAAAATAATTTCATTATTAATCCGGATTACATCAAACGGTCTTTTTTGATAATAACAAAATTTGAGAAATTTTGAAAGCGAAATAGAAAAATTTTATGTACATGGGATTGAATACGAGTGGGAAGCCCACGTCTTCTTGTTCTTTAATTGAGACGCTCTACCATTGAGCTACCGAGATTAAAAATCGGGTGGCTGTTGAAATCCACATCTTCTCACTTCTTGAACAAGGGCTTTTCCTGTACGCTACCGAAATATCCCTATACAACAACTATTCTTATTTCTCATACTTTATCATCCCTAAAAAAAATTCTTAGTACTGTTAATGAAAACGATTTTCGAATTTCCAATTTATTATTTTGCTTTCAACATGGTTTTCATCAATTCAGAATAGGAAACAATAATGGATTATTTTTAATATTTATTGGCAATGTTTGGTTAAGTCTTTCTACGCTTTATATTACCAAATATAGATCCACTAGATGTGGATTTATATTTGTTAATTGAATTGGCAATTGGCTGAAGTCTTTCTATGCCTTATAATACTTAGTATTACATTATTTTATCATTTCTGATAACAAATATATATTTTATGATTTTCCTTAGATTACTTTAAATTTATTGGCAATGTTTGGCTAAAGTCTTCCTATGCTGTTCGGTTTTTCACCGGAGTACTTTTTGGCCACTCACTCAAACGCGCGAACTCATTCGCATGCACGCATAGCTTCTCACAGCTGACCCGCTCGGTAACCTCAGATGACCTATAATTTATTCATCTGGACACCTGAGGCGCCACACGATGGACAGGGGTCACTGAATCTGCGAATTAATTTACACCTGCCATCTCTCAATGTATTAATCGCTCTCAGTCGTATTGTACTCCGATGTAGTGACACGCGGAAATAACGCTTTAGATTTTCTCTCTTTTGTTCTTCGCTTATGTTTATTGCTAATCTCGCTTTAGTTCTTCTGATAACTATTGTTAGTTGCTCTTTAATTGTGTTAACTCGCTCTGATCACCTCAGTTAAAGATTAATAAGTGTAAATAGCGATCATTTATGTTTATTAAATTGACTACGTTGACCGACGCCACGCGTGTGATTCCTCGACCTCCATACTCCTGAAAATCCATATACATCGCGCTCCTAACTCATTCCCTCCACAGATCTCAGACCCGGCATCGAACATATGCCTTATAATACTTCTGTTCTCAGAATTCTTAGATTATTCTTAAGAAATTATCATTCCACATAGGATAATATTTATTGGCAATGTTCCGGTTGAAATTGTTGATCATTATTTGGCAACATTTTTCAACGATTAACTTTGCATTTCATTAACAAAGATATATATTTTTTTCAAATTCTCAAAAAAAAATCAACAATGAGAAAAAAAGTTATCACTTATCTTAATCAGTAACAGGGGTAAGATTCCATAATTCCAAGGATCCCTGAATCCTCTTATTTTAGCAATATAATAGGAATGAGATTCTTTAATTTAAGAATTCACGAATCCTTTTATTTAGCACAGATGATAGGAATGAGAATTTTCGATTATTCAAGACCATTCTACTGTTGCATCGCTTAATTCGGTATCAGGCGTTAGCAAACGGTATCTATCTTGCAGTCTATCAAGGAGTTCTCTAGCGGTATTGAGATAAGCTTCCTCTAAAGATTCCCCCACCCCAGCGGTTCGATAATGTAAGATGGAAACATAAAATCCATACCTTTTCTCAGCCTTATAAACTAATCCAAATTCGGGCCCTCTCCTATCCCTTGATTTTTACAAATTGAAAACCAATTTCGAATTATTGGGTCATCAAAAATTTTGGTCTCTTCGGGAACAGTTATTAATCGTCCGATTAGTTTACGTAACAAAGCATTAGCGGTCCTTGTTTTGGCTTCGAACCCAATCCTATTCCCGCTCCGAATGCCAATGATTTTTCTCCCCTCAAAAGTATCATACTAAAATGATATAAACTTCTTTTTGGGCCTGTCAATTTAATTGGAACATAATGGAGATAGACATTCCAAAATCTTGCGAATGTGTTAAGCAAGGTGATAGGGGGTTGTTTGGTTAATAATTTTAAAAGCCTTAATTCAGCTAGAAGACTGCAGATTCTCTCTTCCAGACATCTGTGGAGATGGATTGAATTTTAGGATTTTTATTTTTTTTCATTTCTGAATTATTAATTTAGATGTTTCCGAGTGTTAAATGTCATTTATTGAGAGTTGATGATCTCGATCATCCCATTTTGATACAATTCAACAGGATTATCATTGACAGATTTCATGCATTTTTGACAATTTTGTGCATTTGGGACTTGCACCACTCGCACCCCACAGATACTACATTTTAACTGTATAATTTTCAAGCTTAAGATATGGAAGAGAGGAGGACTTCTGTTCGCATGTTTGCTATAGCGAGTCTCTTCATTAATATTAGGTGTACAAATTAATAAGGTGCTTTTTTCATGCAAATCAGAGTTTATTATAAAAAACAAAAAGACATTTAACGGTCGAAATATTCCTCATTATTTTCGATGACTTTACTTCACCTGACTGGCAACTGACGACTTCTTTCGCGAAAGAAACTTGGCGGTTTTGACTCAATAAATTCATCGATGCTTTTTCGGACCTTGTCAATTGTTTTGAAGTGCTCATCAGCTAGGTGGTGTTGAAGAGACCGAAATAGGTGGAGGTCGGATGGGGCGAGATCAGGCGAATAAGCCACGTGAGGGAGAACCTCCCATCCTAATTTACAGATAATATCCTTAATCGTTTTGGCGACATGCGGTCGAGCGTTGTCATGTTGGAGAATCACTTGTCTACTTCCGCTGCCAGTATATAGCCTCTTTGACTCCAATGCATCATTCAAATGAATAAGCTGTTGTTGATAAACCTTAGCAGTAATAGTTTAGCCAGGTTTAAGTAGCTCATAATATATCACACCCTTCATATCCCACCAGATACTCAGCATCACTTTTCTCGCATAGACATTGGATATCGGAGTCGACGTCGATGGCTCGCTGGGATTCACCCACGATTTTTTACATTTAGGGTTGTGGTATAACAACCACTTTTCATCGCCCGTAATGATTTTGTATAAGAAATCTTTTCTTTTAAATCTAGTGAACAGAGATAGCGCCATCTCCAGTCGTCGTTTCGTATTTTCGGGGCTCAGATCATGAGGAACCCATCTACCCTCCTTTTGAATTTTGCCAAGTTGATATAGGCGATGAGAAATGCATTGTTGATTCACTCCGAGTTATAGTGCAAGCTCTGTTTGGCTTTGAGCAGAATTTTCAGCGAATAGTTGTTCAAGTTCTTCATCGCCGAATTTCTGCGGTTGACCCGGCCGTTCTCGATCCGAAAGATCGAAATCTCCGTCTCTAAACCTCTGGTACAACCTTTTACATGTTTTATGTGTGACAGCGTTTTTTCCAAGAGCACTACAAATCATTCGAGTAGCCTCGGCAGCATTTTTCTTTAATTGAAATGCAAAAAGAATGCAGTGCCTCAAATGTACTACTATTTTTTAAGGTTACGTAAAAAGTATTTACTGCTTCGGTAACTGAATACTACCAACATACAAAATATTGAAATATTAAGTTTTTGAACGCAATTATAAACAGCGAAATATAGGGGCACCTTAGTAATTTGTACACCTAATATAATGAAAGAGCCCAACAGTCGGTTGATAGTATCTGATTCTGACTTTTGACTCATCAGAATTTATGAAATCATTGGAAATTTCATTGAGATGCGACATTTATTTCTTCGTCTGATGAGACATCGAATTTCCTTTTTCTTTTCATTTTCAGTCTGTAAAAATTGGAATACCAACATTGGGATATCTTTTTTGTTTTTGTTGTTTGTTTGTGTTTTATTTAGCGATAATGACTAACTTTCCTTCTTCGATCAGATCGCGAAAATTAACCCAAATGAATTTACATTCTTCACAACTAAGAGCTCTTTTGCTAACAAGTACCTCTTTATTGCAAAACCAGCATTCGAGAGAAGGAGCTGATTCATAATGTAATTGATGCCAATTATGATGTTCAGAATGCATGACTTGGGTGTTCACGTGTATTTTAGTGTCCCAACAGCATTGATAATGCTTTGATAAAATTTTGTATTTCTACCCGGTAGTCGAGTGTATGGAATACCAAATGCAATATCGTTTGCTTCATCTTCTCGCGTTTGTTTTAAAGCTTCTTCACTGATTTTCATTATAATTTCAAATTATTTTTGAAGATTTGCGGCCAGTTGAAGTTGTCTATTCCGGGAAAGAGAACGAACGAAACGATTCTACTGATTGTTTCGAGGTTTTGGAATAATTGGATAAAGGTTAGTTTTATCTGTTTGGATAGAAATTTCACTCGTGGAAACGGCTGATTCAAGTGAATTTGATAACATTTGCGAATTTGTGGATTGCCCTCTCAATGTTCCCATATCAGAGTTTTGCGATATTTGGATTATCGGCACATTTGATTGATCAGTTGTGGAATCAATCGACTGATCAATTGCACCAGTAATACATTGGCGATTTAGAGGAACAGTGGGCTGAAGAATTATTGGGGCATCGGTTTGATTCGTCGAGGAATTGTCTAAAGATTTGATTTGTGGGACCTCTGATGTATAATTTTCGGAATGTCCAAGTTGTTTGAGACCAATTTCCATATCAGGCTGACTATGTTTTTCATTTTCTCTTCTACCTGCGAACCATAGTAAGAGAGTGAGTCCCATACAGACCCAAATAAGACTATTGAACAACTATAAGCTCCGTGAAGACCATATCCATGAATCAGAGTATCGATCACCAATTTAATGAGTCTGATAATCATGATGATGCTAATAATTCCAGCACTCCCAGTACCAAAGGTGACAAATTTACTCCAAGTTTGATTCCACGCTGATTCAGCTATTTTCTTTGGAGCTGTTGAGTCTAGTAAATTATACAGCGATTCACCTTGGTCTAAAACATTTTCACCACTTGCTCCTCTAACGAATTTATTGACAACACTTTTCTCATTTATTTTGAAAAGAACATGTTCCCGTAAGTTTTTCAGTCTTTCCTGAGAATAAATTCCACTAGTGGCCAATGAAATTGGAGAAGTGTAATTCCATGTGATATTGGTTTTAGGATTTATTTGGTGAGGTGGCATAGGCTCAATCAAAGAACGACTTGATTTATACCAATTGTTGCCAAGATAGAAATATGGCGGCACCAGTGTTTCACAAGGAACTTGGATGCCCTTGTTAATTAGAATATGAGTTTTTGGGTTTAAGAAAAAGCTTTCATTGTTCCTTGAGACCGCAAGATGATGGAAACATTCTTCTCTATATTCTACGATTACTTCAGTAGGAATACATTTAACAATAAGAACTACTTCACCGGCAACGACCGACATATAACCTGGACCTTTCATTAATTTGTATGCGAATTCATCTGGAGCGAGGATAGCCAAGAGCATTGAATTTTGGATAGTCTCACGTGCAACTTCACATTTTTGCATTAGAATGTCTGGATATAAATTTTTCTTGTATTTTAATGTTTTTCAAAATACACGAATTTTGAGTTTACGTATGTTATTGTATCGAAGTTAATTGTTGATATTTCTCGGTTAATGACTAACTTATCTCGGCTATTTTCTACTATAAACAATTCTGGATGTTCAGTTCTGATTATTCCATATCTATAAACGTGGTCATATCCCGTGGCTTTAAGAGCAAAAGTATACTCATTCGCTTCAAATGCATAAATTGTCTGAATGTGACCATTATCGTCACCTTCAGTTTTGTTAATTTGTCCATTAAATAGGACGCCATACTTGTTGAAATTGCAATCATTGGAAGGTATATAATTCCAAAAAGTATTTCCTCCGTCATGATCATTGCACGTGAAGTCCGTTAATGTACACGTTTTCTGTAATTTGAGATAAATTTCATCCGATTTTAAATTGAATTTTGCACTGTATTCTTGTAACGTGATCTCAACATAACCTGTAACGACTACATTATTCCATGTCCCGAATAGATCTGAATATTTGGCAGGATCACATCTACCATTTGTTTTAACTATTCCAGCAAAAGTCATTGGTCTAATAGTTATTCAATTTATTATTAATCCTGTTATCAAACTTCGTTCAAGTATCAATTTTAGGTTTTCTGTGCAAGTCTTGACAATTTTCCCGAGAAATTTCACGAATGTATTGGATATTGCCTCCGTCTACTACCGCGGCATGTGATTGTATTCCACAATGAGTAATCATACGGTAAATTTTGATTTTATACTGAATGACATTAGTTTCATGATAATTCATAAGTTGAATTAACTAAGCAAAATTTTGATTAACGCGAATGTTATCATCAGAAATATCGCACTTCCCCACATCAAGGAGTGATATGGTGGTGATGCTAGCTATTGGTGTTCCACAATCATATCCGATCAATGCTTGTATTTTGTCTATAAGCCAGATTACGACCAAGATCGTCAGCTTCATTTCTGAAAGAATTACAATACTTTCCTGATTTAATTTTTCTCTAATCTTCTTCTTGTGAACCCTCTTCTATTTGCTCTTCTCTACAAGCTTCAGCTTTCCGTTTCCCCTTGGAGACGTCTCTAATAGAGTTGATGAATGAGATGCGCAGACGATTAGCATGAACGATTTGAGTTTTCTTACTTTTCGACTGAATCTTTACCTCCCCCTTTTGGAAACAATTCAAGAACTTTACGGGGTCCAGTATAATGATCTTTTGTTTTTCCGATTTTTCCACCCCTTAGCAAGAATACGAAATCTTCAACTTTGAAATTCTGTGGATTCATGTCTTTGTCGTAATAAATTTTGGATTTATATTTAGCCGATACTAATTGTCATAAGCCAATTGTCTGATGCCATGTAATCTGGCAACTAATTCAACTAAATAGTTGTGCTAAGTAGGCAATTGGTCGCACTCATGAATGGGTTCACTCGAGGGCAACCTCGCAAGCTTACCAAATACTATCTCGTATGGTGTGTATTTGGTATCTTCGTGTATGCTTGTGTTGTAAGAGACTGTGGCTAATTCTAACGATTCACCCCAATCATCATCTGATTCAGTGTATTGTTTCAAATATTCACTTAGTATATGATGAGATCTTTCAAGGGAATCATTGGATTGTGGATGATAAGCAGATGTGGTGTACTTTTTGATTCTGAATCGAGTAGCCACGCGCTGCATCATTCCACTCCCGAAATTGGTTCCTTGATCAGTGATTATGGTTCTGGGAGAACCGAAAAGACAAATGAATTTCCTAACAAAAGCATCCGCCACTGCGGTCGCCAAAGCATCCGGAAGAGGAATTGCGATTAAAAATTTAGATAAGAGATCTTGTATAGTTAAAATCCATACGTTTCCATTTTTCGTTAATTGTTTTGCACCGACGAGATCCACTGCGATTTTATCAAATAGTATACCCGGTGTATCAGTAATAACCATCGGTTGCTTTGCCTTGACGCGCTGTAATTTCTTCAGTTGACATTCTAAACATTATTGGATGCGATGCAGCATATCTTCTTTAAAATTTTCCCAAAAATAATTTGACTTGATTCGATTATATCTTTTGGAAACCGCCTTGTGTCCACCCAATGGAGCTTTATGCATTTCATAAAATATAAGATCTCTCTTCTCATAAGGGGCATATTTGATAGTTCCGAAGCAAATAAGAATTTTTATTTTTGAATTTTCGAATGCACTTCTCAATTGCGTTAAAATGAAATCCAATCGATATTAATTACTCGCGCACTATACGCAATACTGATCGTTTCAATTTTCGATTCTTCGGCTAATATACTCAATTCAACTAAAGATCGACCAATCGCATTGGAGACAAAAGATAGCGATTCTTCGCTATGTTTTTGTAATAGTAAGGCGAAATGATAATGACTGTTGATCTTTTTCCCTTGAGTTTTCCCCTAGATTAATTACTGAAATTTCGGTAATTTACCCAATTTCTTACTTCCTTCATCACAAGGTTCATTATCTGTCATCATGAAATAAGCCAGACTGTCTTTTCTCAAGTGGAAAAGGTCCTTGATCTTTTTAATATTAGAAAATTTCTTAATTTCATTTTCCAATACTTCGGATTCAGATGACTCTTTTTCAGATGGATGACAATTGGATGATTCTTTCTTCATGATTTCAAGATTCCCTTGCGTTTGGTCATGAATAGCAACAATTGATTCATCTTCAGAGTTTCATTTCATTTTGATAATTATCTTCATTTCCTTTTCTTTTTGTATCTTTTTCACAATTATCATCTTGATCACTTTCATCATTATTTAATTCCTTATAATTTATGGTTTGCGTTCCAGGGCGTCCGCGCCTCGGTCGCAATACTATCACTGTAATTTCTGTATCAATAATTTCTTGCTCTGGAAACCTTGAAACAGTATTCCTTCTTTCATTTTTCTTTTTCTCTTTATTAACCTAAGTTTCCGGAATTTCTATGGGATTTTTCCTCCGTCTACCCCGTCCACGTTTTGGTAATTGTTTCGATTAATTTTCTGCATTTATTTCATTCATTTTCTCTGATTCTGTATCAATAATCTCTTGTTCTGGAGATCTTGAAGCAGTAATTTTCTCTTGTTCTGTATCAATAATCTCTTGCTCTGGAGATTTTAAAGCAGTAGATTTCTCTTCTTTTGTATCAATAATCTCTTGCTCTTGGAGATTTTGATGCAGTAAATTTTCCCTTTACCTTATCATCATTTGTTTTCATTTCCGATCAAATTATTAAATGTCATTTATACGTGCGTTTATCTCATTATTTACATCCTCCATATATCTGATCAATTCATCAATTATTCTGTTTTCATCATCATTTATCTGATTACCATTCATTTGCTTATTGATTGATTCTTTTTCATTCTTGATATTCTTCGCTTCATTTTTATTACCGATTATTTTACTCGACTTCCCTTTCCCTTTTCCCTTTTCCACAACCTTTTCTTCCACCCTTTGATCTTTTATTCTGTCATTATCATCATCGTCATCATCATTTCCCTCTGTAAATATTACCATTTTAGTCTTAAGAGGTGTATTCACGCCTTTCTTATAACCGAGGCCGAGACGATCTTCTCGTGGTTTAAGCTCCCAAAGAGCTCTCAATCCATCCTAATTTTTGAGTGCTTGTAATTCCCTTTCTTTTTTCAACGTATCGTTGCCAGATCGCGTTACTACTTTCACTTCTTCTACTTCCCGCACAGGGTTCCTTGATAAAACGTCTGTATTTGAATTAATTTTACCGGGTTTATAGATTACTTCGAAGTCATATTCACCCAAGGCTAATCGCCATTTCATCACTCGATTATGAACTCCGTTGGTAGTCTTGACCCAAACAAGAGGTTTAGAATCTGATACCAAAATAAATTTCCTTCCATAAATATAAGTCCTGAAAATTTTAATACTATGCATAATCGCTAATGCTTCCTTTTGATAGGTTTTGTATCTGAGTTCTGATCCTCTAAGAACTCGTGAAGTATAAGCAATGGGCAAGTCTTTTCTAATTTCTCCTTGAGAAAGAACTCCCCCTATTGCTTTCTTAGAGGCATCTGTTGTAATGAGGAATATTTCAGTGAATTTAGGATATTGCAATATCGGTGCTGTTATTAATTTAATTTTCAACTCTTGAAAGGTTTTTTCTGCTTTCGGATTCCATTCAAATTTTATTTCCTGTTTGGTGAGGAACTAGATTTAGGGTGGATTGGGAGGTTAGAGGATCGTCGGTGTGAAATAATGGTTGAGAGTCTTGAACTAATATCCACGTGCATTTATTCTCGAGTTCGAACCACGCTTTGTCAAATTTACAAAAACACCTTGTCACTTGTTAATCGTACTGAATTAAATTAATTGTCTATATTTTTAGCACTGTGAGTCACTGGTTGAATGGTCAATAACGAACGTGATTTTCTTTTACTGAATTTCTATCGCCGAGTTAATAGACGCTAATGTACTGTGGTCTAAACTCTACAGAGTTGAATTCCATTCAAAACGTGCTATACGACAAACCGTGATGTACTGACTCGCGTTGATTTACGGTGACTCTACTAGACCTGAGCGTTAACCCGGAAAAGGCCGATGATTTTCGTAATTGGCCGAGCTGATCGACCTTGGTCTTGGAGAGGTTGAGTTACGTTTCAAACATTTCCTTTTGTAACAATCGTGTTAAAGGCTTGGCAACTTCTCCATAGCCTTGGATGAATTTCCGATAATAACCTGACAATCCCAAAAATTCTCTGATTTTTGTCTGATTATCCGGCGTGGGAAATTTCTCTACGGCTTCGATTTTCTTTGGATTAGGTCGGAGTCCGTCTTTTCCTATAATGTGTCCTAAATACGCAACTTCACATTTCAGGAATTCGCATTTATCCGATTGTAATTTTAAATTTGCTTCGCATAATCTTTCAGTCAACAACTCATATTTCCTCGTGTGTTCTTCCAAATTTTCAGCATAGATTACTATATCGTCTAGATATACAAAGAGTTCCACTCCTTGTAATCCAGTCAAAACAATATCCATAATTCCTTGAAAGGTGCTGGTAGATTCTTCAACCTGCATTGGCATTCGTTCGAATTCATAATATACAAAAGGTGTTGTGAAAGCTGTTTTATGTCTATCTCGAGGATCCATCTTGATTTGATAGAATCCCTAAGCTAGATCAAACACAAAAATGTAAGTGGAACCGCCGAGTTGATTTAAAATTTCTTCGATATTAGGTAACAGGTAAGCATTGGCAACGGTACATTCATTCAAGGCACGAAAGTCTATCACAAGACGCCATCTTTTATTACCCTAAACATCAGGTTTCTTTGGAATTATCCAGACTGGACTATAATACGGTGACTTTGAAGAACGAACGAGACCCTTTTTCCAGAGTTCCCCGACCTGAACATCGATTTTTTCACGCAATGACATTGGTTGTCTATATTGTTTTGTATGGATAGGATGAGGATTAGTAGTAATTATTCTGTGAGGATGCAGATCAGTTGCAAAAAAGGGTTCATCGGGCAACTGATAAATATCCGATGTTTTCAACAAGAGATCCTTAATGTAAGCTGATTCTTCCTTGTTCAGGTCATCCAATCTCAAAAGTTCTTTTAATTTTTCATATCTCTCATGTTTATTCGTTATAACAGTTGACTCTTCATTTAACTCTTCGTTTTCCGGGAAAACTAAGATCGAAGCTGTACCGTCTTCATTATTAATTACCGAAACATCCTTGAATTTAGTGTTAATTTTGAAAACTGTTCCTTTTATTCGATCATTTTTCTCTTCAGATGTTAATGTTGCAAAATTAGTATCGTCGCATGTCTCTTTAACTTTAGAAAAATACAATTCATATCCCTTTTGCAATAACTTTGATTGTGATTTGAATACTTCCTTAAGTATCGGATCACTTGATACTTCATCAAATCCCATCAATTCGATTTCAGGAACGGTAAGTTTGATAGCGCGATTCGTTGTGTTGAAAACTGTAATATAGGCCTTTCCCCCATGATTAGTCGCTAGACAATTTCCCGCGAAAATATTTTCAGCGATGTTAATTTTGGTAAACCATCCCTCCTTTACTTCAGGATTTAATATTTTACAATATATTACTGAGCAGTGACGCGCAGGTATCAACACTCTTTCATCAGACACATCCCCTTTGCATGTGAATGAATATGATTCATCATCAATTATTATTACTCTTTTATCGTAGTCAAAGATGACCCGATTTCCAATGAAAAATTGATTTCCCAAAATGCCTGATGCTGCAATGGGAAAATTATTTGCAACAATCAAAAATTTGACTTCTTTTCCAAACAATAATTAAGTTATAATATTTCCCCCTTTGCTGGTACCGGATGATCATTTTCCCCATTAAATGAATTTTAACATTCGTATCTATTTCCACATCATTTGGTACAAATCTTTCCTTTATCAAATTTGGATTACAACATGTATCCAACAAAACAGTGATAAATTCCCGCGGATCACTTATACTCAATCCCAGATGAAGAGTGAGATTGGCGCTATTTTGATTTAACCGTACGATCTCTATTCGGCGAGATTTGTCTCTGCTGTCACATGTACTGGACGCGTCTGAGTCTGCGGCTCCCACTGCGCGCCCGAATAAGAGGGTACCGTCACGTTTCCCGTAGCGGCCTAATTCTCATCCCCCTGACGTTTGTAACAGACTTTCGCATTGTGCCCTGTCTCTTGACAATATTCGTAAATCTTAGGAATGTAAAAACAATTCCTAGTAATGTGACCAGGCATTGAACAGTTCTTGCAAATGATCGGTGTTTCCCTGACCTGAGCTGAAACTTCCCAATTTTGAGCACTGTTTGGCTACATGATCTTGACCGGTACAAATCTGGCAAATCATTAGTATTTTGTTCTGGAAATTAGATTGATTATTGGATTTTTGAAATTATTTTGATTAAAACCATTGTTTTGATTTGGTCTACTAATAATTGACCAACATTTTAACGCTGTGTTCCCACTTTTACACTCTGGGTAGTTTGAACCTTATTCATGGGGTTTCCCATGATTGAATTGAGACATCTACCGGTTCTGGCCAATAGAACTTGATTGGTCGATCCCGCGTTTGAGTCAGGCATTTGTCGTTGCCAACACTGAGGTGTGCCGTGATTCGCGATACCACAAATCTGACAAGGTAATTGTTTCTTTTGATTTTTCTGTTGATTTGGAATGGTCCTCTGAGCTTGGTCTGGATTTTTAGAATGATTCGGATTTTGAATCAAACTAGGAGTCGAATTTTTATCCACTTTCTGATCGGTTTCAACAAGGAATACCGGTTTTGTTTTGATTGGTTCCTTCTTTTTATTTCTTAGACCTGATTCTTTTTCAAGTTTAGCTTCAGCTCTATGAGCTGCATTTACCGTTTCTTCAAATGTAACAGGAATATATTTCATTTCATGTCTAATCCTTCGGAGCAAACCATCGCTAAATGTACCAAGCATTTTTCGAGCAATTATGGCACCATAACTAGAGATGTCACAAGCTCTCTCAGTTTTGTTGACTTCGGCGCATAACCGACCCATCGCTCGCACGCGTCTAGCAAAACTAGTGACCTTTTCATGATCATCTTGGTAGAGATTTGCCAAATGTTCTTCCAGTTGATCAACTGTTTGCTGGAATATAAGCCTTTTCCAATTGATCGTAAAATTCTTGACACGTAGCAAATCTCAACCCAGATGAAGATTCTCGCGCATCACCTTTCAGCTTTGTTCACAATTGCTTAACTAAATTTCCTTCTAAATCAGGTGCAGTAAAGTCACATGCTTTTTGGCATTTGTCAATAAATTGGAGAACAGACATATTTTTCCCATCATATTCGGGAACAAATCACAACGCCTCTTTTACGGTACCGTCTGCGTTGTTGGGTGGCATGACGACCAGTTGTGGTGGATTGGTTTGAATTTTAAAATTGTTTGGATTCTTCGGAGGATTTGAACCTCCGCCTGCTGGTGGGGTGTTGTTCGAACCCACAGAATTTTCAGTTGAAATATTATTAAAAATTTCTGATGAAATTTTGAAAGGAGAAGTTTCTTGACCCTTTCCTTGGTTCGATTGGTCACTTGAATTTATTCCAAATGATTCCTTAAAATCTCCTAAGGAAGCGGTTTGCTCCCCTGAATCCTTAGATTGCTTAATGTCCTTGGATGAATTGCCAAGTTTAGAAGGAATAATCAAAGGAGTCTTATTCCATATGGAATCAATAATGGTTTTATAGAGTTCGCCTTCAAATTGAGTGAATTTATTTTGAACAGTTAAATCCTCAAGATCCTTTTCTGGCTCTCTATATCGTTGTATTGGAGAAATATTAATTGATTTCAGAGGATGATGTAAAGATTGAGAAGTCTGAGCTTCGGTTGGACAAGTTAGTAAGCCACTAATTGAAGGAATTTCGAAATTTTCGAGTAAATCTCGCGTGTGCGAAAAGCTGACTGAATCATCGTGATGTGTGGTGTTAGTATTACTCTCAATTATATCATCAGTTTGTATTGCAGTGGAATCCCGTCTCAAAGGTAATCGAGGTTTTGGTACATATAGGCTTATCAGTACATTCGAATTTTCTTCTGGACTAGTTTCGTGTCCTTATTATTATTATTGTTTCGTGTCCTTATTATTATTATTATTAGTATTATTTGAATCAATCTCTGGATGATCCTTTGAATAAAGTCTAGTTACTGGTCTGTCTACAGAAGACATCTGTTCATTTTATTATATTCTAAACTTACTCAAGTTTTCTTATTAATAAGATTGGATGAAAGTTCTTTTAGTCCAATTTCTATATTTTTAACCAATAATTATTTCTGGATTTCATAAAAGCCCTTTAAATCCCGGACGAACCCCCACTTTGTTACGTCATGATTTCACAGACTTACCTTCAATAAATCCGGAAATATGAGTATTAAAATGACCTGTTTTAGCCTCTCCGTTAAGATTATCGCTGGGGATAGGTGAGTACTTTTTAGGTAATCCAGAAATAAAAAGAAACATAGATTTTTGCTTGATATGGATTTTTTTGACTTTAATCCAATAAAATTTTCCTCTGATTTACAAGTTCAGATAAAAATGGTCACAAGGAATTAATTGAATCTTTCCATTCGTATTTTATTCAAATTACTATCAAAAGCCTTTGAATTCTTTTAATCAACATTTAATTAATCAATTTAAATAAGAAAAATTAATAAATTTTTTCATGTGTCCTATCATCTGTTCTCTGATTTTTGACGTCATTATTATGAACAAATATAATCATTGAGGACTTGACTCTAACCTCGAATAAGATTTTACAAAAAAAATTTGAATTGATTGGTCAATAATCAATAATTATTGGAAATTTTTACTTCTAATAGGGAAAGAATTCAAAGGGAAAGAATTTTTCTTTCACACGAAATAACAATTCTAACGAATTTCAGTTCCTAAATGGAATGACTCATTCAAGCACAATGATTCTATTAAATATAAATAATTGAATTACAATCGGGAATCTCCCTGAATATAATAATGACAGTTACGATGGAAGGTCTGTTCATTTGACAACAATATTACGGATTAAACACATATAATCATTATTAAACATTGAATATAATTGAATTCAATCCGAAGACATCGATGCTAATTTCTCTAAGGAAATAGTGGAAAGTAAAAGAATTCTTTGATCTGGAAATCCACAAAAGAAACAATGGAAATAGTAATTATCGATTTAATTTGACTCACGATAGCTATAATTAAATCTTAAAATATATAGAATTTGATGAATTAGAAGATCTCCCTTGGATAGTGTTCCAGGTGAATGCCCTCAGGGTTGTCCTTAATATCTGCCTCAGATTTTTAACCGCTGGTCAATAGACTCTGGTCAATAGCCTCTGGTTTTGTATCTTCAATGAAGATCTTCGGATGATGCTCCTTATAAGATGGTGATGACTTGAAGGGGTAAGATTTATTAAATAAAGAAACCGGAAGGAATGGAATGTCATTCCACGGAAGTGTTCCCAAATAAAATTGATAATTGAAAAATTAACAGTAATCGAACTTTATTCACGAATATTTTTTTTTATGACGACATCGGAACGCCCAAATTATTTACAATTTGAAATCAAAATATAAAATTATTCGCAAGAATTTGTAATGTAAAATGCCCTAAAGTTTGAATAACAAATTCGAAAATTGATTCGCCATACTTGAAATATAAATTCCCGAAATTTAAATTGGATAGAATTACAAAATTTGAATGCGGAAAAAACGGAATTTATTCCCGAAAATATAACATGAAAAATTTGAATTAATGACGAAAAATTGAATGCGAAAAATTCGGAATTTAGTCCCGAAAATAGAGTACAAGAATTTGAATTTATTTTATGAAAATTAAATGCAGAAAATTCGGAAATTATTCCCGAAATTAAACACGGAAAATTTAATTTAATCACGAAAATTTAAATGCGAAAAACTGGGGATTTTATTTCTGAAAATAAAATGCAAGAAATTGAAATTATTTTACGAAAATTGAATGCAGAAAATTCGGAAATTATTCCCGAAATTAAACACAAAAAATCTAATTCAATTGAAAATTTAATGTGAAACATACGAATTTAACTCGCGAAAATAGAACATGAAGAATTGGAATTAATTACGAAAAATTAAATGCGGAAATTTCGATTTTCACTCGCGAAAATAGAATATGAAAATTAGAAATTAATTACGAAATTTTCAATGCGGACATTTCACATTTCACTCGCGAAAATAGAATATGAAATATTGAAATTAATTACGAAATTCTAATTGCGGCAATTTCGAATTACACTCGCGAAAATAGAACATGAAACATTAAAAATAAATTAAATGCGGAAATTTGGAATTTCACTCGCGAAAATAGAATATGAAAATTTGAAATTAATTGCGAAATTTTGAATGCGGAACTTTCGAATTTCACTCGCGTAAAAAGAACACGAAAAATTGAAATTAATTACGAAAAATTAAATGCGGAAATTTCGAATTTCGCTCGCGAAAATAGAACATGAAAAATTGAAAAAAATTGAATGCGGAAATTTTCAATTTCACTAGCGAAAATAGAATATGAAAATTTGAAATTAATTACGGAATTTTTAATTTCACCTTTGCAGAATTATTCCTTCGTTGTGAAAATTATTCACTTCATTTTCACTTTTCCACGGAAATACTTAGTCGATTTTCCTTTTCTGTACTGGGACGGAACCACGAGACGACTGATTGACTGATTGACTGACTGCGTGGGCGATGCCCTTTTTGCGTCGTCGATCCTTAATTCGTGTATGTAAATGCATACACGAATTTTTAATTGTATGGGGGTGGGGAATAAGGTGTGGATGAGTGGGGAGTGCACTCTTTAGAAAGAGGGGGTAGGTTAGCTGAGGAGACACGCGTCTTATTAGGGAAGGGGAAAAATTGACGTAGAGAGCGCGGTTGCATTGCGCGGCAAGAGGGGCGCGGAGAAGAGGGAATACACTGAGAGAAAAAATTATTCCTGCCGAGGATTGATATTCTCGTCAGAAGATAATATTTTTTCAGAACGAATTTTTCCAGGACAGTCATTTTCAGAGAGTCCAAGTCTATCCTCAAAAATTACAGTGATATTGAACAATCTGATTATTATGCTACATATGACCTTGACAAAATTTTCTCCGATATCTTCCGAATTTTACAAATTGGCGATTTTCTCAGGTAAAGAAAATTGGAATAATTCCAAATGTTAATAATT
>NW_021680620.1:9181-11760 GCF_001412515.2 Diachasma alloeum | reverse complement strand
CTGTCTCTACTGAATTTTTTATTTTATGAAGATTTTTTTTTAAATCCTTCTATTCAGAGTTATCCTCCCCATAATAATCTGATAGCACATTCCATGATTCATTGGACATTTCTTGACTTGGCTTTGATTTTTATTTGTTTATTTTTTGCAAAATTTCTATGGGAATTGTGGTTTCCAGAAAAGAATGTTGCTTCTTTCCAGAAACGACCCCACAAAACTTTTTCTTGGCCCAGTTTTTTTGCAAAAACATTTGTTTTTGTTTTTTTGGGAGAGAACATTTTCTTGGAAGGAATAAATTTTTTTCTCTGTGTAGGGAATAAGCGCACATGAAGACGTTTCATGGCGCGCGGGGCGCGGAGAAGAGGGAATATGTACGATGCGTAGTTAGGTGTAAGTAGTGGGGTAAGGGGAGGGAAGCATTGGGTAATGGTGGGACTGTTACGAGGTGGACTGCCTCGCACCAGCAACTCGAAACCAGGGCGATAAGGCCCTCGGCAACGCGTGTTCATACCACCCGTGTAGTATGAATCACGAGAATGATCACGTGATCATTCTCAAATTAAAAATTTTACCATCGTCTTACCGGTGTAAGACGATCAATTTAAAATACCATTGGAATCGTATGATTCCATTGGTATTTAAATATTATATTTTTGTGGATTCTAGAAATTATTATTATTTCCAAAAGTTGGAATT
This sequence comes from Diachasma alloeum, assembly GCF_001412515.2. Classification (NCBI taxonomy): domain Eukaryota; kingdom Metazoa; phylum Arthropoda; class Insecta; order Hymenoptera; family Braconidae; genus Diachasma; species Diachasma alloeum. The sequence goes on along the minus strand of NW_021680620.1, from coordinate 11,064 downwards.
AATAATAGCTTTTTTACGTCGTTATGACGTGACACCAGTCTACTCCGACATAGCCTTTAGAATCGCCCAGTTGGACAGCCTATACTTTGGCCCCTTTTCCCCTAGCACATGCTGGGTGAATTCTAAAATAGCGAGAGTAGCAGCGCCCTTCAGACCTACAGGGGTCTTGATTTCACCCATAACCGCTATGCCTTTGGTCTTTCATTGGTCTGTGGATTTTCCCATCTAGTCGCGGCTTTCTTCAGGCGTCTCTAGATATCACTACCTGTTTCTCTTTTAGTAATTTAAAAATTCACATAATTCTTTAAGGGGTTTTCAACCCGTAACGAGAAAATCTCGTTACACGACACAATGACGGAAGCCCTGGAGGCACTGAAACTCACTTGGGGCTCCCACCGAACACTGGGACATCATCTTGGCCTACATCATGAGAAGGATCATCGATGCTGTTATGTCCAAATTATTTCCAGCCTAAAATCCTCCCCCAATNCGTGTATGTAAATGCATACACGAATTTTTAATTGTATGGGGGTGGGGAATAAGGTGTGGATGAGTGGGGAGTGCACTCTTTAGAAAGAGGGGGTAGGTTAGCTGAGGAGACACGCGTCTTATTAGGGAAGGGGAAAAATTGACGTAGAGAGCGCGGTTGCATTGCGCGGCAAGAGGGGCGCGGAGAAGAGGGANAAAAACCCAAAATAACCAACGGCGTACAAGATTTAGATTACAGAAAAATAAAAACAATAAAACTTAAACCAATAAAAATTAAACAAAGGGCCAAACAATTAAGTACAAAGGACCAAAATTGTTTCCCCGGATGAAACAAAAACTTCGAGCCCTCATACACCCCGTTTGGACCACCACGAAACCCACCCCCACTACCCTACACGAAATAAATAAATTGCCCCCAAACCAAACTATAAAACCAAAATCCCCNCTTGACAAAATTTTCTCCGATATCTTCCGAATTTTACAAATTGGCGATTTTCTCAGGTAAAGAAAATTGGAATAATTCCAAATGTTAATAATTGTTATTAGAGTTTCTTCGAGGTCATATGCAGAAGAATATTCTTATAGATCACCATAATTCTCACGCTTGGAGCTGATGTCGGAGCACCTGGAAATGACTGGCCTGGAGAAATACGTTCCAAAAGAGATATTTTCTTCTACTAAGAATATGAAAAAGATATCACCAATCGAGATACGCGGTAGCGTATCGGCCAAGAAANAAAATCCCCGCACCATACAAACCCGTCAAAGGTTCCGCCCCACAACGACGAAACTTTTGACCCATCACCCAAAAGGAAATTCCGAAAACTGCATAAGTTATTAACAAATAACTTTAGCAGAGGTCCAATTTTTCCCTAACAAAACATTTTTGCTAAAATCCAAAATAATAGTTTTACAGAAAACTTCCCATAACAAAAAACGACCGAGCAACAAAACCAAACAATCCAAGCCCTCACTCAATCCAANATAAATCGGCCACGAGCTTTCCATTGATATCACTATTTTCTTTTTCGACTTAATATTAAGGAAATTACGCGCATAGCAACGGGATCATATCCACTTTCGCGCATTTCACATTATCTCTGAGCACTAAGTGTGAGATTTCGTTTTCGAAGTTGGTAGCAGTGTGCTCCAACCTCACGCGCAGAGAAGGGAGATTTGAATAGCGCATTACTCTTTCTCTCTCCTTCTTGAATTCTACTGATTTGCATTTTTTAAACTCATCATGGACTTATTGTAAAAATTAATGAAAAATTGATAAACAAGGTCATATAGCACTGCATATTGCATAGAAATTTTTCCCCTATCCTCGATTAATTTAGATTTTCAACTCAGTCCGTGAATAACATGTGGGCGAGTTTATTTCTGAGGTTATT
>NW_021680620.1:5468-7725 GCF_001412515.2 Diachasma alloeum | reverse complement strand
CTGTCTCTACTGAATTTTTTATTTTATGAAGATTTTTTTTTAAATCCTTCTATTCAGAGTTATCCTCCCCATAATAATCTGATAGCACATTCCATGATCCATTGGACATTTCTTGACTTGGCTTTGATTTTTATTTGTTTATTTTTTGCAAAATTTCTATGGGAATTGTGGTTTCCAGAAAAGAATGTTGCTTCTTTCCAGAAACGACCCCACAAAACTTTTTCTTGGCCCAGTTTTTTTGCAAAAACATTTGTTTTTGTTTTTTTGGGAGAGAACATTTTCTTGGAAGGAATAAATTTTTTTCTCTGTGTAGGGAATAAGCGCACATGAAGACGTTTCATGGCGCGCGGGGCGCGGAGAAGAGGGAATATGTACGATGCGTAGTTAGGTGTAAGTAGTGGGGTAAGGGGAGGGAAGCATTGGGTAATGGTGGGACTGTTACGAGGTGGACTGCCTCGCACCAGCAACTCGAAACCAGGGCGATAAGGCCCTCGGCAACGCGTGTTCATACCACCCGTGTAGTATGAATCACGAGAATGATCACGTGATCATTCTCAAATTAAAAATTTTACCATCGTCTTACCGGTGTAAGACGATCAATTTAAAATACCATTGGAATCGTATGATTCCATTGGTATTTAAATATTATATTTTTGTGGATTCTAGAAATTATTATTATTTCCAAAAGTTGGAATTAATAATAGCTTTTTTACGTCGTTATGACGTGACACCAGTCTACTCCGACATAGCCTTTAGAATCGCCCAGTTGGACAGCCTATACTTTGGCCCCTTTTCCCCTAGCACATGCTGGGTGAATTCTAAAATAGCGAGAGTAGCAGCGCCCTTCAGACCTACAGGGGTCTTGATTTCACCCATAACCGCTATGCCTTTGGTCTTTCATTGGTCTGTGGATTTTCCCATCTAGTCGCGGCTTTCTTCAGGCGTCTCTAGATATCACTACCTGTTTCTCTTTTAGTAATTTAAAAATTCACATAATTCTTTAAGGGGTTTTCAACCCGTAACGAGAAAATCTCGTTACACGACACAATGACGGAAGCCCTGGAGGCACTGAAACTCACTTGGGGCTCCCACCGAACACTGGGACATCATCTTGGCCCACATCATGAGAAGGATCATCGATGCTGTTATGTCCAAATTATTTCCAGCCTAAAATCCTCCCCCAATTCCAAAATAACCAAAAACCCAAAATAACCAACGGCGTACAAGATTTAGATTACAGAAAAATAAAAACAATAAAACTTAAACCAATAAAAATTAAACAAAGGGCCAAACAATTAAGTACAAAGGACCAAAATTGTTTCCCCGGATGAAACAAAAACTTCGAGCCCTCATACACCCCGTTTGGACCACCACGAAACCCACCCCCACTACCCTACACGAAATAAATAAATTGCCCCCAAACCAAACTATAAAACCAAAATCCCCGCACCATACAAACCCGTCAAAGGTTCCGCCCCACAACGACGAAACTTTTGACCCATCACCCAAAAGGAAATTCCGAAAACTGCATAAGTTATTAACAAATAACTTTAGCAGAGGTCCAATTTTTCCCTAACAAAACATTTTTGCTAAAATCCAAAATAATAGTTTTACAGAAAACTTCCCATAACAAAAAACGACCGAGCAACAAAACCAAACAATCCAAGCCCTCACTCAATCCAATCGGATAACAATTACAATTGTTAACAACAAATTCACCTAAAAATTTTCAATCAACCCTAATAAATAGTAAAACACAACCCCAACCCAACACGATATTTCCAAAAACGCTGCACACCCAGCGCAAGAAAACAAACCGACAATTTTGACATCCCATCCATGAATAAAAGAGCTAGCTAAATAAACAATAACTAACTAACAATCGACGTGACNATTTCCGAAAACGCTGCACAACCAGCGCAAGACAACAAACCGACAATTTCGACATTCCATCCATAAATAAAAGAGCTAGCTAAATAAACAATAACTAACTAACAATCGACGTGACACCCAAACGCCACGTTACCTAGAAAAATGTCCTTAACAAAAATTGTTCGAATCATCGAGACCCTTCCGGCAAGCCAAAACAACCCTAAAAAATAACAACCCCTAAACCCCCCCAAACCGAAAATGAACATAAAACACATTCCAATGACTCTTTTCGGCACAACCGATGTCGAAATTGCCGACAGGCAATTTCAACATCGCGCTAAATTCCTCAGGCCACCTCAAAGTCCAATAAGTTCCAAAACCCCAG
>NW_021680620.1:337-4941 GCF_001412515.2 Diachasma alloeum | reverse complement strand
TCTTTTCGGCACAACCGATGTCGAAATTGCCGACAGGCAATTTCAACATCGCGCTAAATTCCTCAGGCCACCTCAAAGTCCAATAAGTTCCAAAACCCCAGAAGTGGAATCAGCGAAAATCCGATCACGTGAACAGGTGTTCCACGTCGAATTTTCGTCATAAACCTCCAAATCACCAACTCCCACCCCATAAAGCCAATGCCTAAATTCAAAACTTAAAAACTACAATTGACAAAAGCAAACTTCAGTCGTGGAAAACCTGGGGAACGAATACGTTCTCCAATCTTCGGTAATTCGGATTTTTCGGTTCCAAGTCGGAGAAAGTCAATCTTTCGTCATAGCTCCCAACAGAAATCAGTGAACTGGACTTCGAGGGTGGTCTCCTGAGTACTGACGATTGCTACCGAGAGTTGATCGATCTTGGAAATTCGGAAATTTGAGTTATCAAAAACCCCTCATCAAAATTAACGAGAATTTTCACATTCTTTAGTATTATAAAAAGAAGAGATACACTCTTTCGGCTTTTAAAATCACGCGTACGAACCAATAAGGCTTTCGCGACTCCAAACGCCTTACGGTACAAGTGTGTGAGTATTTATAAACAATTCGAATCCTTAATTTAAAAATATTAAAGAACATTGTGAACTGAAAAATACTTTGAAGAGAGAGAAATTGTAATAAGTGTCTGGGACGACATTTCCATCTATTAGGGATTACATCTCCAATAAGCAGAAAACTTGTAAGTAAATCTTAAGTAATATATTGTTGTAAAATTTGAACTTTGTGATTCGCGGAAAATCAATCAAATCGAACCAACTTCAAATGTCCTCTGACATTGTAAACTTGGATTAACTGGTTAAAACAAACAATTAAAGGTGTTACACATTCGAGAAATTCGCGTAAATTATTTCAAATATCCCTTCGGAATATAAAATTTGAAACTTCCGGTCCCATTACCTAAGAAGAAAACAAGGTAAGAGTGTAGAATAAACAAATTCCTCATTAACACTCGGGAAAACGCAATAAGAAACATTTTATCACACTTAATTTTTATTTTTTACCAAGGAGTTCTTGATACCTAACCCATTAGAGTCCAACGAATGAATTCAACGGATAAATCAGTTTAAAAACTCAGGATTTTCCCGCCTGAAAAATCCTTCGGACATAATAATGCAGATACGACGGAAGCCTGGGAAGTGAACCTCGAGGATTTAACTCAACCTCTTGAGTTGAAGGCCTTCCTGGAATTTCTCAAGACTAGATCTCGCGCCTTGGAGAATGTGGAACGGGCAGAGCACAACGGGGCCCCAACGAAGGCAGCAGCCAAGCAGAAGTCTACAGTAAAGGTACACCAGATGTCGACAGGGTATTCATCGTGGAATTCATCGGGGAATTCATCGTGGAAACAATCCACTCCCTAATCCAGCAAATCATGGAAGTTCTCGTCGGCAAAAAGGAAATGCATCCCCTGCAACGGACCTCACTGGCTTGGGATTGAATATCCGAAGTTCTTAACTATGAGGCCGCATGAAAGGAAGCAGTTCCTGGAGAGCAACGGTCTGTATTACAATTGCATGGACCCCCACCGAGCACACAAGTGCAAGAGTAACCGGAGGTTCAAGAAGTGTTAGGGACTGCATCACACGCTCATCCACAACGCCCCAGTTACAGCAGGACAGCCAACGGTGCTTATCAGGAACCTCAACGCCATCAAATCCCAACACAAGCGGTTGAGTACCAAATTACTATTACAATATTTTGAGTTGAACTCAACTGCTGTGTTTGTTGATAGGCGACAACCGGACCATCAACAAACAACAGACATTCATTAATCAGGAGCCTGTCAATAGGTCATCCAGTCCATCATTGCGCCAAGACGCAGCATCACAAATTAAATCATCTGCAAGGACACTCATCGAGAGGAAGAGGTCAACGACCTCGCATAATCAGCTTGGAGATCCTGAACACTGAGAAAAATACCAGGCGGGACATCAACCTCTTTTAAAGCCCATGCATTTTGGAGATCATCATCAATCAGAGAAATACCAAGTCAATCATCAATCAGAACCATACCAGGTGAGTCCGGTGGATAGCATCAACGTTTTGGAAGGTCATCGACCTCATCAGAATGCAACTCAACTGGTAATCTTGCCAACGGCGAGAGTCTTCGTCCTCACTCATCATGGAAATTCAAGGCCAGCACGGATTTTCATCGACCGGGGCTCAGAGATAACACTAGTCTCTGAGCTCTTGGTCAATCAACTTCATCTGGAGCGGAGGTCATCATCTCTTTTCATCATAGGCATTGGAGAAACCTCATCGGGAAGCACGCGCGGTGTAGTGACTCTCGCCTTACAATCGAGGCACGAATCAGCTGCTCAAATTAACATCAACACTCACAACCTGAGCAAACTGACGGCAAACATACCGCCATTCACTTGCGAATCAACGATTCCTCATCAACTGCGAGATTTTCAACTAGCAGATTCTCAATTCTTAAAGCTGGGGCCATCGACATCATGATCGGAGCTGATTTTTACGGAAGAATCATCGGCGAGAGAATCATCAGGTTCAAGGAAACGAATCTAATAGCTCAGCAAGCCATCTTCGGCTGGATTATTTCGGGACCAGTCTGCGGCACCGGTTTTGCTCGAAAATCATCGTTGAAAGTAACTAAACAGACGACGAATCACGAACTCTTGGAATTCCTGAAAAAATTCGGGGCTCCGGAGGAACTACCGGATACGTCATCATCGTCAGTTATGATGAACATAGTTTCCAGACTTGACGACTTGTCGCCAAAATATCTGGCAACCCAGTTCAATTGAAAAATATTGAAATAAATCAATAATAATTAGAAAAATGCCGTCAGAAGAGCGGCGGTGGGTCATCCGACGTTAAAGTGAATCAAATTCGACGGAAAGTGACGGAACTCCCGGTAGCTCAGTAGGTAGAGCACCAGACTGGTAATTTGAAGGTCGTGAGTTCAAACCTCGCTCGGGCATTCTTCAATTTTTTTCGCAATTGATTCACAAATATCATAGTTGCCAGACTTGGCGACTTGTTGCCAAAATATCTGGGAACACAAATGACGAAGGCTGAGGCGAAGTGTGAACAGCACTCTATCGAGACTCATCGATGAAATTCGACGGAACGCTCCATATTGCGACTCCCGTTTAAAGCATCGCCAGCCGCCTTGGGGGATACAGTATCAACGGCCAAGATACGGTTGCAATGGCTCATACGACGACTGTCATTGGAACCGGACACTCATACACGCTACAAGAAATCCATCGAGGAATATGAGGCCTTGGATCACATGATACGAGCATCAACAACATCGGAGCCAGGCCGGACATATTATCTGCCTCATCACGCAGTGCATAAACTAGACAGCACGACCACAAATTGAGAGTGTTGTTTGACCCCTCCCATCGAAGCTCAACGGGGGTGTCATTGAACGATAATATGACACAACATGACTCGATGTTTTTCCAAGTTATTTTTAATATTTTTCTTAATACATAAACAATACTTAACTGGATTCGATGTCTGATGCATATTCAAACCTCTCGTTTATGGACCTAGTGTTCCATGAGAAATTCTGAAATTTTCACCGAACATACTCTATACATTGCTTTGTCGAATGGCGCAAACGAAATTTCAATTTAATGAATTACTGATTTGTTATTTACAAAGTTCCGACAATCGCCGATCTTGGCAACCGTTTTGTTTCGGCGAGAAAGTCACAAAAAAACGATCCGATGGAGTACTAGGATGCGGGTTAAGGAGCGTTTTTGGCGAAAAGAATGTGACACGAGACACGTCAGTTTTGTCACAATGAAACTAATTTATTTCGAGTCACGCACAGTTACTTGCGTAAAAAATATTCACATAGAAATAACCGCGAGCGAACACTCGATGTATTTAACACGGTAGAGGGTTACACGGGGTAGAGATGCACACGATAATTAGAGGTAAAACGTAGAGGAATTTTAGAGAACCACGCTGCTCCATAGAACGTCCGAACAGAGAGAGAGTAACAATAATCATAATTCAGAGAGAAGTAAGTCAGCGCTACAGGTGCGTAATTGGGGCACCTGTATTGGAGCGCGGCTGGTCAGGCAGAGCTAGTCAAGGAGGTGCTGCCACCCCTTGGTCAGATGCGGTATGAGGCTGTTGCCTCAACATTCTCCCCCCCGTCAGGAACCCCGTTGCTGACAGAAGGAGTAGAGCAGTACTCGNATAATCATAATTCAGAGAGAAGTAGGTCAGCGCTACAGGTGCGTAGTTGGGGCACCTGTATTGGAGCGCGGCCGGTCAGGCAGAGCTAGTCAAGGAGGTGCTGCCACCCCTTGGTCAGATGCGGTATGAGGCTGTTGCCTCAACATTCTCCCCCCCGTCAGGAACCCCGTTGCTGACAGAAGGAGTAGAGCAGTACTCGAGAACCTAGAACACTAAGCAGAGAATTGAACATGTCGAGTGAGACCAGTTTTAACTGGTAGAGATCGGCAATAGAACCAATTTGGAGATCGGCCTGGTCAACGTCGTCGAGGCGGTCCTAATTGTCACAACTCTGGAGAGACCGTCCTTCCCAGGATGTA
>NW_021680620.1:0-327 GCF_001412515.2 Diachasma alloeum | reverse complement strand
GGATGATGCCACTTGGAGATGGACTGGAGCTGCTGCAGATACCCTGTAGACCATTGTTTCCAGAAGAACTGCAGCCTCTGCTGAATCAGTTGCCATCTAGAGAGCCGTCCAACGTTGAGATGATCCAAAGAAGGCTCCGGAAGAGCTATTGGAGCTTCTCCAATGAGAAAATGCCCTGGGGTTAAGCAGGACAAGTCATCAGAGTCTTCCGAGAGCGCTTGTAGAGGCCTGGAGTTGAGAACTGCTTCAATCTGGGTCAGCAGCGTCGAAAATTCCTGGAACGTGAGAGTTGTATCACGAACCGTTCGAGCGAGATGATACTTCACC
>NW_021680619.1:117876-149765 GCF_001412515.2 Diachasma alloeum | reverse complement strand
TTCGCCTTAAAATGACATCCATGCACATCCATGCTAGATCCATGCTACATCCATTCTACAACATGGATGTACCATGGAACCTCAATCGCCAGTGAAGGAACACATGATTGATGTAAGGAAGAATATTAGAAAGGAAGAGTCCATAGCGTTAAACACAATAAGAAGAATTCTGAATGATAATGGTTATCAATTGAAGGATTTTAATTTACCTGATGTAGGTGAAACTTTGATAAACAACATAAGTGAGGACGAAAATTTAATTTATGAAAACATCAACATAGATAAATTAGAAAACGAAATATCCATAATTGAAGAAAATTTTGGGACAGAACAAAGAAGAGTGTATGAAATGGTCATAAATGCTGTAGAGAATGAGTCAGTGCATCGGAGATATTTTTTCGTGGATGGTCCAGGGGGAACAGGAAAGAGTTATTTGCTGAATGGAATAATTAAAAAAATGATGTTGAAGAAGATATCAATAATCACTATAGCTTGGACAGGAATTGCAGCAAATTTATTATTGAATGGAACAACGGTTCATTCAATATTTAAATTACCATTATCTTTGAATGAATCTTCAATATGTAATGTGAATCATAATACAAAATTGGGAAAGGCAATTAAAAAAGCAAAATTAATTATTTGGGATGAGGTAACAATGGCTCAAAAATACGCATTACAAGCAATAGATTTATTACTCAGAGATATAATGAAAACAGAAATACCGTTTGGGAAAAAAGTTATAATATTCTCTGGAGATTTTAGACAAATTTTACCAATAGTAAAGCACGGTACTCGAACTGCAATTATCGAATGCTGTGTTAAAAATAGTCATTTATGGAAATTTTCCGATCAAATATCTTTAAAAACGAACTATAGGATCATCGAATCACAAGAAATATTCAAGAATTGGTTATTAGATGTTGGGAATAGGAAATATGAAGATGAATTCGAAAAGCAAAATACTGCAATTAAAATACCCCAACAATATTTATGTGAGAATGATATTATTTCAGAAATTTACTGAGGGAAAATCGAAAAAAATGATAAGGATATATGGAATAATGCCATTTTAACGCCTTTAAATATTGATGCACTGGAAATAAATAACAAATTCATTAAAATATTAGAAGGAGAAGAAAAAGTATATTTCAGTATAGACAAAAATGTAAGCGTAGAAGAGTCTACACAAAATTATATTCCAATGGAGTATTTAAATAGTATCACTCCTAATGGTTTCCCACAGCATGAATTAATACTCAAACAAGGAGCAATAATTATGTTACTACGAAATTTACATATTAAGAATGGCTTATGTAATGGAACAAAACTCATTATTGTGAAAATGGAACCTCATGTACTAATAACGAAAGTAATTACCGGAAGAGCTACGAATGACATTGTACTTTTGCCAAGAATCAAATTATTAATACCAGAAAATGAATTACCGTTCATTATGAGTAGAAAACAATTTCCAATTAGACTATCTTATGCCATGACAATTAACAAATCTCAAGGCCAAACCCTGAATAAAGTAGGAATTTACTTAAGAAGTAGTGTTTTCAGTCATGGACAACTCTATGTGGCATTATCTAGAGTACAAAATGAAAAAAATTTGAAAATCTTTGTGTCAGATAAAGGAATGGTAACAAATGGAGATAACAAAATTTACGTGAAAAATGTTGTCTATCAAGAAATATTATAATGAAATAGATAAAACTAATGGGTAATTGCAAATGTACATTTTTTGGTAGCTGCTCAACTGATAAAGGGAAAGTTTGTTGATGCATTTGTTTGAATTTACAGGGAATGTGTACAATCGAAAAGGAAGTACGAATGGGGGAATAATAAAAAAAGACATTCTAAGCTATATTCAATTCATTTATAACCAAACGTTTACAAATAACCTTGAATTGAAGAATTAATGAGATTTGAAAGATGAATGCTTCAAATTTAATCACGAAAGTGGTAGTAGAAAATTCAAGATATGATTTAGAAGAAGAATGTTGGTATTACACTGGGAGAGAGATAGACGTAGAAGTTGAAGTGCTCAAGTAGGATTTTGAGAATAGACAACTTTGTATGGATGGAAAAAGAATGACTGCGATAACTCAAAGAAAAAAGAAAAAGAAATAGAGGTGAATAAAGTCGATCAGAATGAGAATAATTATTAAAAAATTAATAAAAATTGTATGCTATTTGATTAGGAAAAGAATCAACAAAAGAAGAAAGCCTAAGAGACTATTGGAGAAGAAACGTAGGAAAAAACGTCATAAACCTTTCAAGAATTGATAAAAAATACAATATTCCAATCATTAATTGTGTAGAATTAAATTGACAGTGAATTTCATAAAAAAATATTGATATGAAGGTTAATTATGTAATAATAAACATAAATTCAACATCAGTGTAATTGATTAATTGATGTCACTATAAAAAAAGAAAAGAGAAATGAAAGGAGACAGAAAAAAAATGAGAATATAATGAAAATGTGAAAAAAAAAATCATGTGTTGTGTGGAAAAAATCATATGTATACTCTCCCAGAGGATAATGAATCGCCACGTTTAAGTGTCATAAGTCTAAGATCATTTTTTTCATTGAAAAAAAGGGTCTTAGAAAGTTATTAAACGTAAAGAAACGACGTTTTATGAGAACATTTTTTTACATAACCACATATAGGGTCTTTTTCTCAAAACGAATGAAATGTAGAATTGAATAATGAGAAACCTAGAGAGGAAAAAAAGAGGAAAATTAATATACGAAGAAGAATTGAATGGTGATGAATTTTGACTAATAAATTTATTTCGAAGATAAATAATATACGCGAGGATATTCCAAGAAATAAAGTGCGAGTATATCATTCTCGATGGTTGATTGATGGAAAATTATTTAAGTTTCATTTTTTTAGAGCATCCAGCTTCTGATTTAATTCTCAAAGAATTTAAGGGTTTGCATCGAATAATATCTTTCAACGTAGCTTTGGGAGAATTAGTTTTAGAAATATACGCCAAAGATTTCACTCTGAAAGAAATAGAATTCCCTGGAAAAAAAAATAAGTTATGATAAACAAAAATTAAAAAGCACAGGAAAATGATAGGGGAAAAAAACACCTGTTTTGAGAAGAGAGCCGACACATTCTACGGATTCTCCTTTATCAAAAGGACAGACAAAATTTGATGTATAATCAGATATACTGACGTCAATGAAATATCCCCCGTCACAAATCGACCCCAAACAAGATTGTTCGAAAGCTCCAGTGTCTGATCCAACAATACTCGATTTAGTCTTGATAAATCCGTGAATTTCTGAATGAACAAAGCAATGATTGAAATTTTTCAAAATTGAATGTAATAACATAAAATTATATTAAAAAATTGATAAATTAACTGATAATATGCTTCTGTCCATCCAAATCAGTTAAGGGAACCAACTCAACACTAGAAATATTACCTAATTCTAGCTGAGGGTTAGATATTAAAAATTTGCCATAATCTGTGATTGAAGTATTTTTTTGAAGAACAAATTCGAAAGGAATTGTTCCGCAATTATACTCATCTTTTACTGGTTTGATGTATAGACCATCAATATGAAGAGCCTATCAAGAAAAAGAGGAAAGTAATTAAATATTCATGGATAAAAAACAAATATTGATATTTACGTGTGCAATTTTGATTTTTTCTATAACAGGATCGATGAGAGGCTCCCACACAATAAATTGTATGCGTTCGTTATCATTATTATTTCCACGAAATTTAAAAACATTTTTCAAATCTCCATTTCGACATGTCACAATAATCGGTGTATAAATCTTATCAACAACAACACAGAGTTCACTAATGAAAAAAAAGTAAATTATTAGTCGTAATTAACAATCATTTGGGGAGTTGATGGAAAGAAGTAATGAAAGGTAAAGAAAGAGAAATACTTACGCCAATCTTGTGGAGGTTGAAGAGAAAGAATGCAACACTTCAGATGGAGTAAAAGGGAAAGGGTCGGTTTCAGAGTTATCATTCAATGTGTTTGAATCTTGATTTTTTGAATTGATAATTGTTTCGTTATCTTGATTATCCATAACGGAAATATGAATGAAGAAATTGAATAAGAGCAAAATAGGAGATGTCAACAAGTTAGACTGAAAAGAATGGAATTATGATTTGAAGTTNAGAGCAAAATAGGAGATGTCAACAAGTTAGACTGAAAACAATGGAATTATGATTTGAAGTTGTATAAGAATAAGTAATAGAAGACCCATGCCCATGAAACGTAAATGGCGGGCGCTTGCGCCCGCATTATGCTTGTCCAAGTATAATTCTTTTAGGCAATTGTCCTAAAATTGCGTTATCTGTCGTCTCTCCCATAATTTCATTATGCAGAACAAAAGATTTAACCTCAACACGGGTCAAGGGATATTTTGCAGTTTTCTTTGCAAGCGTTTTAGCGTGAGCTATCAATATTCCATGGCTGAGTTTCATGCGTCGAACAATTAATGGGGCCTCCACAATATTTACTTTATAATTAAGTGTAGTATCGTCCATGAGACAATATTCATCCTTTGCGCGGATAAGACGAACACGTAGCTCTACACCGTTCATCAAAAATTTATCTTGATTGAAAACGTCACAATGCAAATGTCCCAGCAGATCAAACGGTCTTTCACCTTTCGTAAATACTTGTCGAGAGATTAGGCCTTTATTTTTTTTCACATCAGCGCCCACAACTGCAGCGGTATCCATAGCGCCAGAGGTATCAGTTGACCATAGAGCCATCCTAAGATGCGAGGACTTGGCATCTTCTCCATAGTTTAGCAATATTTCAATATATGCTCTATAGGCGTAGAGGTTATTTGGCGGCGTAACAACTTTTTGATTGAAATATACATCCACTTGGTTGAACATTGAATGCAAAAAATTATTCACAGGATCGACGGAATCCTCGACAGTAGCAGTGTCATCGGATCTCAAAATTTTCGCTCGAATTTTTATCATAGTGTGTGCCAAATCGATGTATTCTTCTCCATGACCTGGTACGATGAATTCGATTGGGGCGTCGTCCGATAAAGTAGACACAGGCTTATAATAAACAAATTGAGAATTTTCAATACTCGTCTGCGTCGGGGGTATAGTGAACAGATCGAGCTCCGATTTCACGTACTCGGAAGAGTGTGAATATAGATACGACATGATGATTAGTTGAAAATATCATATAAATCGCGAGTCATCCTCTTGGATTTATTTTTTTTTCTTCTTTTCATTCTTCCTCGTTTTGGATGTCTTGCCAGACCCGCGTCCAGTGAGCTTATGAGATGCGAGGCGTTTACGCGTTCTTTTATATCCTGATCTACGCATCATGGACCCAATTTTTTCGTGTGCCTTTCTTTTCAATTTTAATCCCGACTCCGCTAGCCGATCCTCCAGCGCCACCTTTAAGGGTTTTCCGTTTGTCATTACATCGCCTACAACGTTAATTCCCGCGTGGAGAGCTTCTTTACCGACTGCTCGAGCTGCACTACCGAGGAAGGGCAGAATTCGACGAAAGAGGCCCCCGAGGAAAGCCCCAATTCCATGGCCCCGTTGATATGGGCTCCCAACATAGACCCGTCCGAAATTATTGTATCTCTCCGCTGACCCTCCACCAGCCTGGTTCGCGTAATATGCAATGTAAGGACTCATTTTGCTCGTTAATCAATTCTCTTGAAATGAAGTATCACGTTCAAGGGTCCGTACTCGAATTGTATCATTTCACCACGACTGCACCTTATATCTATTTCAATTGTGCGAAATGAGTATCTCATCAGCGGGATATAATGAGAATTTGAAAAAGTAGCACAGTGTGTGGCTCCATATGTATAACCAGAAGCATTGAATGGTACCACTCGTAAAAGAGAAGATTGCACCTGTTACATAGGGTACACAAAGGTCACTATAGATGAGCAAGTTTTCAGGTAAACCCCTGGCCAGACTGGCAGGTAGATATCCCTCACAATACGGCTTTGCGTTTGTGAAACTGTGCACGCGCCTCTCAAACCCCAACATATCAGCCAATTTATCCGAAAAGTCTAATGCGTGTACCGTGCTGCCGCATGTTTTGGAGGTGCAAAGTCTTCCAATTTTCACAAAGCCTTGTTGGGTAGAATACTCAAATTTTATATGATCCTTCAAGGGTGAAAAGTTATTCATGAAACCTACGAGATCGGTCAGGTCCTTGAAAATCGCAGTAGGTAGAAAAAATGTTTGTGGTAGATTTCCCTTGCCCTTATTGTCTTTTCCGCTACTAACAAAGTTGATGGAGGCATCTTTTCTATCACGTATATGTAAAAAATTATAAGGAAACTGTATTTCACTCAGGCCCCCAACCCATTCTCCTTCCAACTCAACTTGTTTCGGGAGCAATGTTGTATATTTTGATGCTGTATTATCGGCATGATAGTCCATGCTGCGGTTGCTTGGGAGTACCATATAAAGTTCGTTCTTCTTCATTTTTTTCCAATGACGTGCAGTTCTGACGCAGGTATCCACGAATCAAATTTATCAGGATATCCCTCCCAATGAACAAGAATTT
This sequence comes from Diachasma alloeum, assembly GCF_001412515.2. Lineage (NCBI taxonomy): Eukaryota > Metazoa > Arthropoda > Insecta > Hymenoptera > Braconidae > Diachasma > Diachasma alloeum. The sequence goes on along the minus strand of NW_021680619.1, from coordinate 143,206 downwards.
GATTATTTTTTCCTTTTCCTTTAGAGCGTATGACACGTTCAACTACGAATTCATCCTTGTCCGTTTGTTTATTGACAAGCACCAACTCTGGCTCGTAAAAAAATCCTTCAATTTGTTCATCAGCTAAATCTTTCAGCTCGTATATTGGTAATAATTTTTTGAAGACTGCTTTCGTTATTTGGAATATTTCTTTACTCCAATTAGTCTCGAATCCTTTCTCAAAGATGCCTTTCGCTCGACTGATGCGCACATAGTCCCCAACTTTGTATTTAAAGGTTTCTTTACGAGATTTCTCCGACTTGTACCGATTTTGTATATTACGCTACGCATATGGAGCATTATCGATATTAACAGCCGCAGGTGCCATTTTTATTGACGAATGTCTCGAGTTGTTATAAGAGTCGAAAATTTGTTCCAACACATCCATATATTTATATGTTCGGCTATGTGTAAAGTAACGCCACATACGCTCCTTCAATGTTCGATTGAAACGTTCCACGATTGCGGCTTTTATGTCAGGATTACGCGCAACACGAAATTGAATGTTTTTATCAGAAAAAAATTTTTGGACACTGCTAGCCATAAATTCTTTTCCCTTGTCAGTTTGTATACAAACAGACTCACGACCACCGCTCCATTTCATTATACGTTTGAAGCCCTCGAGTACCTGCGGTGCCGACTTGTCTTTCAATGGTTCAACCCAGGCAAACTTGCTTAAAACGTCAATGACCACAAGTAAATATGAAATACCATCATTGTATGTCTTTAGTGATCTCAACTCAACCAAATCAGCCTCCCATACATCATCAATGTTTGTCACTATATAATATAACCGTGGAAATTTACTTCTGATGGGTCTGTGGAGTGTATAAGAGGTATTCCATGTCAAATCGAGCAGTCGTTGACCCTGACAAGTTCAAAAATAGACGGCGATTTTTTTGGTGATGACGGTACATGAAAAACCATCTCCTGAATTTTTTCAGAGTTTTTAAATTATCCAGCACAGAGATATAATTTTTTTAACTTTTTTCGGTTTTTCTAGCATAACTACCATACTATTCAACCGATTTCAATAAGTAAAAAAAGATAATCTTCGTCTCTTCATGGCCGTATGTGATATATTTTTTTCATATTTTTCCTTCCGCTTTTTGATGCCTTAAACGTCAAAATTCTGAAAAAATAAGGAAAAAACTGAAATTTCGCTAAATATGACACGTTTCATTTTTTTGAGAAAATTCACAAAGATTTGGAATCTAAAAACGAATTTTTTGAGCGCTACCCAATAGTAGTAATCAGTCTGGATCTATTTTATTTTGATTTTTTTCAGTATTCATTTTTTCATTTCTCAATTCATGATGACATTGAATGTTCCAAAAGCTTATATCATAAAATACTTGCAATGTTTGTGGAAAATGAAATCACCATCGAAGACTTCTCGAGTTGTTTGTGGGTTGTTATTGTTTCTTCTTTTGCTGTTTTTTTTTATTGTTTCCCTGTTTTGAGTTGATTCTGGATTGGTCTTTCTCGGTCTTCCACATTTCTTGAGTTTTTCTTCTGTTTTGAGAATATTTAGGAGTGTACATTTACTCAAACTGGAGAATCTTCTGGCTACAACTTCACCATTCTCCAGGGGTATGACACAGTAGATCTTCTGTATTGATGTAAGGGCTTTGCTTCGTCAAATCGACCTGCAAGGAAATCCAATGCTGCTTGATAATCTTCTGCAGGGCTGTATCGCACAAGAATATTTGGTAGATGTGATGGATCACTCATGGGTGAGTACCCATGAGTACAGTTTTTCAGCTGTAGTTATTTTAAGATCTGGCGGTAGTTGTAAACTAGCTCTAGCACCTTGCCTCTTCACTGTGCCTCCAACACCGTCACAGGGGCCCTTCCCATGGGCTGAAGCAAAATAATGCCATTCAGCTGGTACCTCGAAATTGTGTTCATGGTTATAGATATTGATCAGATTCTTGTAGTTCTTGTATTATTGAGGTGCTCCATCCGGGAAATAGAAAACTTTTTCAGGAAACTCGCAAATGGATTTGATGAACTTATTTATGACTTTCGAGAAAACAAAAACAGCTACTGCATCATGAACTAAGCAATCAGACATTATAACAAGGCTCTTGTGCACAATACAATCATTTTCTCGGTAATAAATGACAACGGGATAAATTGTGACTGAATTGTTATTCCAGTGAAAACCCGGAGCAGCGTTCTGAATAACGAAAGCATAATTCTCCGCGAAGTCACATACCATGAGGAATTGTCCAGTTTGAAGTGATTCTTTCGATGATTTTAGGAAAGCAGGCTGTTCTTTAGCAATAAAATCATGAACCACCGAATTTCCTAACTGCTCACAAAGATCTTGGGCGAATTCAATGGTATCTTGAATACATGTTGTGAGAGTCGTTCGGGGATTTGATATCCATTGCTTGTAAGTAACAGTGCCGAAGTCGTAATCTTGCAACGCTTCAACGATGTAATTACACAGCATAGCACCACGTGGAGATTCTTGACAACTGCCGAGATAGAACCCCTCTGATTGTTCTTTGCAAATCATCCCGTCCAAGAAATCAGAATAATCTTTCAAAGGATATTCCATGTCCTTTGTTAGAGTCTTCAGATTACTTCCTGCAGAAACATGATGAAAATTTCTAAGATATAATTAATCGAACCGTTATGAATCGCTCGATCAATTCGTCATGGGAATTTCAGGGATATTAAATGGATAGAAAGCAACAATGAAACTATAACAGTGTAAGGAATAAGTACCTAAGTGCATCAATTTTACGTTCGCGTGAGTGGCACAAACACACACAATGTGCATCCCAGTTCCACCTGCCAAAACACAATGTTTGGGTCTCAAAGAAACAAACATTGATAATCCAATTTCACAATCACGGTGTTCCTCTGTAAAGAACTTGTGAGTTCCACTGATATTGGATACGATTAGTCGTTTTTGAATGTGGACTCGTTTCCCATCTTCAGTTCGAATGGATACGAAGTCTTTCATCGCTGGCATATTTGAACTCACTCTATCTTCATTATAAAATTCAATAACTCTTCGCTTTGTTTCCTCAGCAATAGAATGTCCTATAATTAAGTCATCGTATATTTTAGACAAATCCAGTCCGATTGAATATACACCTCTAATCTGCATAAAAACATAAGGAAGCATACCTTTCTTTTTTGCAGGTATCAATGGAATCCCCTCCTCCTTAAACAACTGTCTGGCCTTCTTCACTAGATACGATATCGTATGATGTGATGAAGAGATTATGGAAACATCATATGATGTTTCCATAATCTCTTTATTTTTTTCAACACTCCACTCTGGAGGGAGTATAGTGAAAATTTGAATCTTCTCTGCATTGCTCAATTGTTCCCGGTGAAATTTGTCGTTCAAACGCAAAATTACATTCATGAAATAAATGGCATCTTGTGGAGAAATTTGATCGATAATTGCACCGCCAAGCTTGCGTTTCAATGTTTCGCCTACTCTGAAAAATTTTGATCAAGCTAAGCATCTGAAGATCGATTCAATTTTTTGAATGGGATCGGTGACTAATCAAGCATTCCTAATGCTTGATTAATTACTGGAAGGATTGTACCAATACTCAATCCTGATGCTGATTTCTGAATTGTTTCATAGGATTCGGTGCTAGACGAGGTGAACGATTCCCCAGTGATCAATGATGAACCTGATGTTGATTGAAGAACTTTTGGAAAACGAGCGATTTGTCTTGTCGAAAAGTTTGGAATCTAAATTTTTGAAAATGCTCTTACCTTCGTTTGCGACATCAGACATATGCGATTGAGAAATAACATCGTCGCGTCCACTTCCAAGATTTTCACTATCATTTGTCATTGAACCAGAAGCAGAGGTTCCTGATGTGCCGGCCGCATTAGTAATATCATTTAGTTGAGACTGGGATTGTACTGTGCCCCTGCTATTAACATCGTTTGTATCATTGACGCTTCCAGTAACGATCACTGATAAAGTGTCTTTTTTCTGTCTGCATTGTCCGCATAGATGATCATTGATGTTTAAACTTCACCTCCTCATCTGGGCGTCCGTCGCTCGTCGTAAGCTTTTCCGGATATTACGATTTTTTAGCCTCAGAGGATTGCAAGAACGGTTGAATGCTTTTGATGGCATGATTAGAATAAATTATGTGATAGAATTAGATGTTTCGGTCAGAAGCACATCTCCACAGAAAAAAAAACAATTCAAGACTTTCACGATATTCACTTATTTGGTCGTTGTATTGAGGAATAAATATTCTAATAATTTTTATATCAATTCGATAATAGTGTCAATATTTGCAGAAGGAGGGAACTATCTTGTAAATGGCAGGTAAACTGTATCAACTTCAAAAAGAACTGGCGTCATTCGAAAACAAATGAAATCGGCCACTGAGAGTATTTCCCCGAGCGTAGAAGGTGGAGGGGTATGACATCCCTTTATAAAAAAAAGCATGCATTGGAAACTGTCATGGCGGAGAGCATGTAAAAAGTGTCATGGCGGCGCATGAAGGATGCTTTCTCATGTGAACTTTCATGAGAATGAGCAATGCGGCCGCGACGGCGCTGTTCAGGGAAGCGCGCGTAAATTACAAATCGGATGCTCTATGTGAAATGAAAAATTGTTTGAATGATGATTGATAATTGGATAACTTGAAAACCAAGAATGGAATGAAACAAGTGGGAAATTACGTTTATCGTCATATAGTATATGCATATTTATACACATGGATTTGTTTATAATGAGGGGAATGGGAAATTATTTTTTGGTGATGGATGTTAAAAATTGAAAGGTAGTTGAAATGATTGATACTTAGATGAACTTGAATGTCAAGAGTGGAATCAAATAGAAGTGATTAATTGCTTTCGTCACAATATAGTCAATATATTTTTGCTCCTAAATTAACAATTCGCTTCCGCATGGAATTTCTATAATGGTGGATTTTCCAATTGAATTCAATGATTTATTGTATTCAATATCGCCTCAATGTTGGCAGCCAGCATTGCCTCAAAAATATTGGTTTCAAAATAATTTTTTTCAACAACAGATGATGCAATCAATCTCATGATCGAACTTGGTCAAAGTGGCATTGGGAAGAATATTTTAAATCATAGTTAGATTCATTTAAACAATTATTTTTTCAGTTATCGTCGAAAAACGATCAGTCACATACACACACACACGCATATGCATACATTCGGATGTCCTCCTATTATAAAAAAAGGATGGCATCGACATCTCGAAAGGAGAAAAGTCGAACTCGAAAAAACTTGAACTCGCTGGCATATGCGCAGTAGAATTGGGCACATCTCGAATGCATAATCGAATGAGAATCGATTCTCCAAAAGTCGAGAGTGTAACTCACATGTGCTCGTGTTATGGTCTACACGTGAATTTTTTTTGCCGGTAACAAATTGCATTTTTACTGTTGCATTTTTGATGGGGCATTTTTAAATAATAGTTATAGTTTTATAAAAATGGAACACAAGTGAAAATGACAAATAATAATTTTAATAGTGTTGCGCGTAAATTACAAAGCGGACTTATAACCTTAATTAAGAAACGAACATCGTGTATACATTAAATACATCAGTGCATATTTTCTACACATGGATTTGTTTATAATGAAGGGAATGGAAAATTATCCTTTGGTGATGAATGTTGAAAATTGAAAGGTAGTTGGAATGATTGATAATTTTAATGAACTTGAATGTCAAGAGTGGAATAAAATAGAAGGGAACAATTGCTTCGTCACAACGTAGCCAATATATTTTTGCTCATAAATTAATAATTTGCTATCGCATGGAATTTCTATAATGATGGATATTACATTGATGTCAATGATGTATTGTATTCAATTTATCGACATTGCCTCAATGTTGGCAGCCGACATTGCCCCGAAAATATTGGTTTCAAAATAATGCGGTTTTGAACAATAGATGATGCAATCAATCTCATGATCGAACTTGGTTAAGATGGGATTAGGAACCATATTTTAAATCATAATTATCGTAGAAAAACGATCGGTCACACACATACATACATACATACGGACATGGTCTAAAAATTGCATATTCGAACTTCTGAGGCCAAAAGTAGTTATCCTGATGCAAAAATTGGCATTTTCGGATTCGACAAATGGTCCCATTCGGAAGCAACAATTATGAAATGTAAAAATGGAATGATTTTATTGCTTTCATTCGGAAGTAAAATAAATCTCATGTTTTTCTAAATGATTCAGACCAAATTCGAGACTTATGTAAATAATTTGATTTCAATTTTTTTATTAAATTTTCTTTTAGAAGCTTTGTGTAATGAAATCAATACTTAAACCACAAAATCAAAGAATATTGAATATTCTCCATGGAATAAAAAAGTTGGAATACTTTTTATTCAAAGATTTTAAATCATCTAATTTATCAAATAAATTGGCTAGGAACAGCTCGAAAATAAAGAATGGCGTAATGGAATAAATAATTAGCGGAGTTGAAACAAAATTCCATAAATACTTGCTTTTACCAACATTCTCTTCTTAGGAATTAATAATAGAATGTCTCAAATTTCCGAAAAATATAATTTTTTCACATAAAATTGATTTTTGGTGTGATTTTTGGAGCAGAAAAATTCGTTACAATTCAGGAAAAATTATTCTTTGAATGAAAAATTGATTATGATGGAATCATTTATAAAAACACAGTCATGGTCTCCGAAAATCGCAATTTTTTCAATCATTTCATTAGTCTACTTCGAAAAGTCGACTTTCCATTTTTTAAATATATTTTTTAAATATTCGCTCATAATTATGAGTACATGGCAGTTATACTGTTGAAAAAAAAGATTAAAATTTTAAGGACAGTTAATAGTAAATTTTAAGAGTTAGAGAGGTACAAGTCTTGAAATGTAAAAGTTCACTGGAAATTAACTGCGATTCAACATTTTTTAACAGCATGGAGATAAAAACTCTCAAGTTCCTTAAATTCTCATTCAATATATGAATATTCTGTACCTAAAATTACTGGATAGTTTCGGATGCTAAAGCAATTATAATTGTCCAAATCGAAAATAGAAGTATTCAACTTTACTAATGTTGCGTTTAGTAAGGTTTTCTCCAAAGTTGATTAGAATCAGTAGCTAGAATTATGAGATTATAGAATTTGAATGCGACACAATGAAAACCATGATCAATTTTTTCGCTTCAAAAAATGATAATAATCATATCCAAATTAAAAAAGTGCAGAGAACAAGAATGATGATATTTGTGTCATATCCTCTGAATCATTAACATGAATGTCAGATTCACGAAAAAGGTTGGAGCAGAAGTCACATGGTCATTTCAAGTTTTTATTTGCAATTTGGCGCTGGAAACATGAAATGACGATATTCAGAGGGAGCCAGTTTTTTCCGGATGTAAGATGATTCGGCAGTTTTCCGGAGAATTTAAAACAATTATGAGGTTTTCTGAAAAAATTCGAGAAAACTGAATTCTTCGAAAATTGGAAGAAATTTTGGATATCTCTGAAATATTAAAGAATTTTTTAATAAACAATGAGAGAACAATTGGTAGGAAAAGGTGGAATTTTCCAAATAAAACTGATGTGAAGGAGTCCCGAGCTTCCAACAACTGCACTCTGATTGATGGAAATAAGAAGGAACATAATTTTTAAAAATTCGAGAATTTCCTCGGATTTTCTCAACAATTTCACAAACATTTTATTGTTAATTCACAAGAATTTCGGAATTTTATGGAGAATTTGAAAAAATTTCAGATGATTAATGATTCAAGTTTCAAGTAATATATCACCTAATAAAATTGTGACAAAAATCATGAATGAGAAGATACTTCGAATTAATCGAAGAGTATCAGAATCGGTCTTATGATTTTTGCCAGAAAAATAATTGAATGCTATTGTCAAGTTGTAAAAGGGAATAAAGGGGACGGCGAAGATTAAAAAATCCTGAGTTGAGAGAAATTTACTAATTATTGTTTTGTACTCTGAATCGAATTGTGATTATAATTATAGTTAGAACGTCATTCATAGAGCACAGAAATTAAAAATTAGTGAATCACTTATTGAAATATTGACATTAAACAGGCAATCAAACGACAAACATTATTTTCATTAACCTTAACACTNTAGAGCACAGAAATTCAAAATTAGTGAATCACTTATTGAAATATTGACATTAAACAGGCAATCAAACGACAAACATTATTTTCATTAACCTTAACACTCAGTATAATAAGACGATAATGAATCATTAATTGTTGAAAGAGACACAAGGAAAAATAAAAAAAGCCATAATGAAAGGGCATCGGCGCTAGCGAATATGAAAAAGATGCCGTTCAGCCTGACTGAAATAATAATGCAAAGCCGAAACTGTTAAGACCGATAGGAATATGAAAATTTTTGAGTAGATCCTATTTCTAAGGCGTGCTTATTAAGAGAAGATTTTTAGAAATAAAAGAGGATGTGTTTCAAATTCTTTCNGAAAAAGGAGCCTTTCAGCCTGACTGAAATAATAATGCAAAGCCGAAACTGTTAAGACCGATAGGAATATGAAAATTTTTGAGTAGATCCTATTTCTAAGGCGTGCTTATTAAGAGAAGATTTTTAGAAATAAAAGAGGATGGGTTTCAAATTCTTTCTAAAATCCACCTTTAATAGGGTGAATAGGGGATAAATTCAGAAAAAGCCGACAATTCTCTGATTTTTTAGGGAATTCTAAGAGAATTAGAATTTAGAGAGAAAAAATTTCCGCTTCACCCAGCCGGGAATCGAACCCGGGTCTCCCAGATACGCGCCGGGCACTCTTACCGACTAAGCTACCGGGAAATTCAGAAAAAGCCGACAATTCCCTAAAAAATCAGAGAATTGTCGGCTTTTTCTGAATGTAAAATGATTCGGAAGTTTTCCAGACAATTTACAACAATTATGAGATTTTCTGAAAAAACCCGAAAAAATCCACGAGTCGTTCAAAAATTAGAGAAAATTTTCGGTATCTCTCAAATATTAGAGAATTTTTGATTATACCATGGGAGAACAATTGATAGGAAAAGGTGGAATTTTCCGNAATCAGAGAATTGTCGGCTTTTTCTGAATGTAAAATGATTCGGAAGTTTTTCAGACAATTTACAACAATTATGAGATTTTCTGAAAAAACCCGAAAAAATCCACGAGTCGTTCAAAAATTAGAGAAAATTTTCGGTATCTCTCAAATATTAGAGAATTTTTGATTAAACCATGGGAGAACAATTGATAGGAAAAGGTGGAATTTTCCAAATGAAATTGATATGAAGTAGTCACGTGACACCAACTACTGCACTCTGATTGATTCAAATGGGAAAGAAAAACATAATTTGAAAAATCGGAGAATATAATTTCACAAAAATTTCCAAGTTTTTCAAGCAAAATTCACAAGAATTTCGGGACTTCATGGAGGATTTGACAAAAATTCAGATGATCCATCAAAGTTTCAAGTTCATGGCATCGTCGAATAAAATTGTGAAAAAGATCATGAATGACGAGAAAATACTCCGAATTAGCGAAGGAGCATCAGAATCTGTCATATAATTTTTCCAGCAAAAATAATTAAATGCTTTGGTAAAGGTGTAAAGGAGAACAAAAGGGGTGGCGAACACTAAACAATTCTGGGTTGTGTGAACTTCAATAATTATTGCTTCGCACTCTGAATAGAATTTTTATTATAATCATAGTTAGAACTTCATTCAGTGAGCACAAAAATTAAGAATCATTGAATCACTCATTGAAATATTGAAATTAAACAGGTGATGACCCGATAAGCATTGTGTCCATTAATCTTAATACTCAGTTTAATAAGACTATGATGAATCATTATTTTTGAGCAAACTTCCAAAAATATTGGATAAACGGCCAGAAAATTGGATTATTATGGAATTATTTTTATAAAGGAAGGTCGTGGTCTCCGGAAAATGCGATTTTTTCACTCATCCAATTCATTAGTCTACTCTGAAAAGTCGACTTTCTATTATTTCTCAAGATTTTCGAAATGTTTCCTGATAATTATGAGTAAATCGAAATGATACTATTGAAATGAAAAAATTAAGCTTTATGGGCAGTTCAGTAGTAGTTCTTAGGAGACATTTGATTCAGTTTGAGAGGGAAAAGAAATCTGATGGAATTCATTATTTTCTCAACGGCATGAAAATGAAAACTCTGAAGTGACTTAGTTTTTTTTAACAAAAAGGGAACCTAATTACTCTGTCTTTTCGTTTGATAAACCAATTATCATAATTTCCCATATTATTTGAGTCAAAGGCAAATAGAATGATTCAAACTTCTTAATATTGCGTTTGCCACGAATTTCTGACTTTTCTCAGGTTGAACTACAGGAGGATATGAATGTAACACAGTGGAAATGATGATTAATTCACTTTGAATGAATAGTAATAATAATATAAAAATGAAGAGATTCTATTATGAATAAAAATCTGTGACTCAATATTTCATAACAGCAGAAATCAAGATATTATGTAATATTATCAGTAGTAATACCACGAGACCTCCAAAATAATCGAATATTTCCCGATTGTTTTGTTGCGTAGCAACGAGTAGATCTTTTGCAGATTAAAATTCTCGTGCAAAACTTATCCCGATCGTTGATACCCAGGAAAACATGAGGGAAATGTTCGATTAATTTTGGAGGTCGAGTGGCTGGTATTCAGTGGATTATTTTTGGTAATCGGATCTGGTCGTTTTGACTTCCTTCATGACTTTTTTCACTCCAGGATAATATTTGACAGTTATTTGGTTAGAGAAACAATTGCAGAGCTAGAGGTAAATTATCAAAAGCTACAGGGAAATTATCAAAAGCTAGAGCTACTTCATGTTATTGAATACTGAGCTCTGATTGGCCCAGGGGAGGCCAGATCCGATCACCAAAAATAATCTGAATTATTAACATGAATTCCAGATTCACAAAAAGGATGGAGCATAGTTCAAACTTTCATTTTCAGTTGCAATTTTCAATTTGGTGCTGAAAAGATGAAGTGGCAATATTTGAAGCACGGAATCATATTGATGATTTGAACAACAGATGATTTAAATCACCGAGAGAACTGATTAAAATATTTATAACAGTGTTAGCATGCAGTCCTACCGGAGTATCACCGAAAATTGAAATCCAGCCATTAACTTTCTGAATTATGTTTGAGAAGTAATCGGATTATAATTACGATCAAAATGTTATTCACTGAGCATAGGAAAATCTATTATTTCATATTAGAATACTGAAAACAATTACTTTATTTTAAGTACATGCGCAAGTTATTCATTGTAATAGAAAAATTTCACCGCTAACAAGAAATTGAAAGAGGAAGTATTGAATCTGATACGAAAAAAGGCGTAATCAAAGGGTCACCAACATCACAGCCGCGATAGCGCGTTAAATATGAAAAGGGAGCCCTTTATCTCACCTGAGATGATAATGGAGAGCCGAAACTATTAAAACTAGGGATATGAAAATTTTAGCCTTGGTCCTAATCCTGTTATGAGCACTCATTAAAAGCTATTTTTTGAGAGAAAATTTCTGGTATTTCTCTTATATTGAAGAATTTTTGAGTGAAAGATGGGACAATAATTGGTGGGAAAAGATGAAATATTTCACATAAAGCTACGATAAAGGGATTACTTGACCCAAGAAACAATTCACGACAATTTCAGAATTCTATGGAAAATTTGAAAAATTTTCAGATGATCCATCAGGTTTAAGTTTATAGCATGGTCAAAAAAAATTGTGAACAAGAATTTTTTCAGCCAAATAATTGAGTGGTTCATCTAGATAGTGAAAATAAAAGAGGGAGGCGAAGACTACACAATTCGGGGTAGTGAGCAATTTGATAAGTATTGTTCTGCATTCTGAATATAATTTCAATTATAATTATAATCAGAACCTCATTTAGTGAGCCCGGAAATTCAGAATTAGTCAATCACTCATTGAAATATTCAACTAGCACCGAGCTGGATTAAGCTTTCATTAATCTCAACGCTTTGTATGATGAACCGATAATTCATTAATTTTTGAAATTAACAAAAATCAAAGATGATAAGAAACGGCACAATGAAAGGTCATCAACGTCGCGGCCGCTTGCGGCCGCGGCGGCGCTAGTGTAATATAAAATGGAGAATAAGCGCAGGAAAATTTAAAATCCTCAGAAAGATTTACATTCTCGATTACTTATGGCACGATTGCTGTATAGTTTGTCATAAAAATAACATTAAAGGAGATACAGTAATAATAATAATCTACAAATAGCTCAAGAGATCTTCAATGATAACTTTGTTCCATTTTTGATCAAGATTACAAGTATTTAATGTATCATCAATGTTTGGAATATTAAATATCAACATGAATTGAAAAATGGAGAAAAAAAATTGAAAGAAATCGGAATAAAATAGATCCAGACCGATTACCACTATGCGGTAGCACTTAAAAACATTTTTTTTAGATTCCATTTTTTTTTAATTTTTTCAAAAAATCAAACGTGTCATGTTTGGCAAAATTTAAGTTTTTCCCTCATTTTTTCAGAATTTTGACGTTTAACGCATCAGGAAGCGAAAGGAAAAATATAAAAAAAATATATTCCGTAAGGCCATAAAGAGACGAAGATTTTCTTTTTTTACTTATTGAAATCGGTTAAGTAGCATGGTAGTTATGCTAGAAAAACCAAAAAAACGTAAAAAATCATACCTCTGCAGTGGATTATTTTAAAAATCTGAAAGAATTCAGGAGATAGTATTTCATGTACCTTTATCACTAAAAAAAATCGCCATTCATTTTTGAAAAGATCAGGGTCAATGACTGATCGATTTGACATGGAACACCTCATAAGTATTCTGGGCATTAAGCCAGTTTTTTATTTCATTTTCAGGTATTTCTTTTTTCTGCTTTGACAAAATATTTCTAGCCCCCGTATATGCCTCCGGCTCTGGAGGGCTAAAATGTGTCCTCGATAGTTTTTCTTCGTTTAAAACGGAAGCCATGATGATAGGCCTAAGTCCTCCACTTTGTAAGGAGGGTTTATGTGTGCTTTTTCCAAGTTTTTACGCGTACGATGTACAAGAGAGGTACGGGGTTGTTCACCTTTCCCTGTATGACGCTCATCTGNCTATAAAGTCCTCGTCTTCCGAAATTTCAGATTCTTTTCGACGTTTAATATCTGGTAGTGCAGGTGGGGGTCGATGAAATTTAGGATTGCCCAGAAACTCCCGAGGTGTGTTTAGACTTTGAAGATACATCGCAAAATGTTCCCATTCTTTAGCTGAATATGTTTTCCGTGCTCTGACCACATCTTGTATCAGATCCACAATATTAACGCCAGTTAATGATGTCCCATCCAACGTCACTTGTCCTTTTGCATCCCACTTGAGTCTTTTACTAGTGTCAACGGCGTCAATATATTCAAGTATACCTGAGGCTTTTCTTTGGTACACTGCAGGTACAGTAGCCACAATAGCATTTGGATCGTATTGTTCGCTAGACCCCGTCTCGTTGGGGGTCTCCGTTTCTTGCACAGGTACTTTACTCTGCTGTGTATAAAACAAATATCTTCTCAGAACGTCATTATACCATTTCCATTTTTCATGATTGTCCTTGGGTTTCTTCGAATTTAAAATTTCCAATAATTGAGCATCCAATCGACTTGTAACGGTACCAGGGGCTTGAGCTGATGGCTGAATTTCTTTAACTAATTCAGTTAAAACACGGTGAGCATCATGTGTAGAATTTTTTTTTAGCCATTTCACACTATCTTCTGGCACAAGTATCATTTTTCGTGCATGCTCCATCGCTATACAACTGCTGAGATGAGCGCACTTATAAGCGGTCCCAATAACATGGGTAAAAAGCACCGCCTTTCTGATTGATGATTTTTTTCTTGCTGGATAAACTGTGATTTTTATCAGCCAACTTCCTCAAAAGTTTTTTATGTTTGCACAATTTAGACTTTTCGCAAGTTTTCAAAGGAATATTTCCGTGCAGCAAATTCAGAGTACACTCACAAATGCAGCGAATCAAATCATCATTAGCGTGTTTTATTATTGCTCGTCGTAACTNTCTGTCTTTTGTCTGCCAACTTTCTCAAGATTTTTTTATGTTTACACAATTTCGATTTTTCACAATTTTTCAATAGAATATTCCCATGTAATAAATTCAGAGCATACTCGCAAATACAACGAATCAAATCTTTATTGGCGTGTTGTATTAATGCTCGTCGTAGTCTCGGTGGGGCGTGGATCAGTGCGTGTAATAAGGCTGTATTCTTTTCTCCGAGCGACTTGCGAACACAGCCGCTTTCAGAGCGACTTGTCTTTGCCATTACACACGAACGACTGGTACACTGCGCAATGAGCCTCCTCCTTTTATATTGTAATCCTTCCGTGGAATATAAACATGGTGATAGGGGTCGCTAGAGAATACATTGGTACGAAATCTGCAGTTTTCAGGAGTCGACTGTTTTAAATCAAGCAACAAATATCCATGAACCTCCGATGTGGCGTTAAAATAGGCCTCCTGTAGAAATTCTGGGTCCTCTGGGTATATCTGACGAGCCAAATGTGCTATTTGTGCACGATCTCAAGGATTTTTGAATACGACAATATAATTTGTATTCAATGAAATATCTCGCTGTCCTTTTCCTTGGTGGAATAAATTTTGAGATATAAACATAACACTGAGATTTTTGTGATGACTGCCTTTTGTGAATAAGTCGACTATTGCACCATTCGATGATTCACGCATCAAGTCGTCCACAACAACCAATTTTGGTTTATTATCATCAAAATCTCCGGATCTTGGTAAACCCTCTCGAAATTCGACAAAATTTTTGTCATAATCCGAATATCCATTCTGCCACTCAGCATAATAGAAAATCACTTTTTCAATCGGTGTATCACACATTTCTTTAATTTCTTTCAAAAATCTTTTAACAAAAAATGTTTTCCCACAACCTGTGGGTCCACAAATCATGGCAGTGAAGGGATGTTTCCACCTTGTATCCATGTTGCCGTCTGATTAAGCATTGTAAAAAACTCGTCATTTTATACACTTGTATAAGATATTCAAAAAGTAGTATGCATTTCAAAACGGCAGGGGTGTGTCGTAAGGCCCAAGCGTTTGACCTGCTAAGGGAGGCTATTACCTCATTGGTCGAGGACAATACGCGTAGGCGTGTACAGGTAAAATACTGGAGATATACACTTATCCCCTGATCGCCAATAGTAGGACACTGACTTTTTCAAATATAGGCTGATTTTTTTCTCACTTAGCCACAGTTTCCTAAAAGTTGTTCGGAATGATGGACTCAAACGATTTACCAGGGCCTAGTGGTGCTTCTAGAGGAAATACCCCACCTCTGGAGTGCGATTTTGATTGGATAAATAATTTTAATCTGGACTTATTGAGTGATTTTGAAATTGAAAATAATTTTGAAGTGGATTTATTCGAGAGTTTTAACCTCTAGTTCTTTGATACTCAATATGGTGGTGGTAAAAAAGTGATCAATGATCCTGAGGCGCTCAAAGCCATTGAAGACTTCAATCTAGATTTACTAGATCAACACAATTGTGAGTATCACATTATATGTTAATAATGATGAATATTTTTTTCTAAACATATTCTTACCATTGAAAATAAATTCAATTTCAGATGCTCAATTTGGCCGAAATGAAGAGGGCCCACCGTCAGTTCTGAGAACAATACGAAGTTCACGCCAGAGGCTCCCTCATTTCAAACTCAACACACATGTGATGGAGTTTAGAATTAATCCTGTTCCTGAAGGTCGCAATCCGACCGAGTAGGTGGAAGAAGCTTTTCGAGATGTCTACAATAATATCATAGAAGCCGGTGGCCGCGGAATGAATCGAATGTGTGTCACATTCAATTTTGCAAATATGCAAAGAGACAACGCATGGATAAGCCCACGTGCGATTAATGGATACGAGTTTCAAGATTTGTGAAATCTTGTGAGCTCTATTGCACAGAGCGCCAATGGTTTCGACTGTGCGGACACATTTTGAATAAAACTCCATGTGGCTGAAGCCCGTGCAGGACAAGCAGACTTTTTTGAAAAGGGAATGAAAAGAGGACTGAGTAGAAAATGTATTCTTCAAATTTCACATGAAAATGGCTTGTGTTTAGCCCGATCGCTTGTTGTGGCCAGAGTATACGCAAAGAAATTGAAGGCCAGAATTGACAAGGGCGAAATACACGAGATGTGGCAATCCATTCGATAATCCATGGGTAAAATGCAACGTAAGGAAGCCCAGCGCCTGATCCGTGCGGCTAGAGTCATTGTTCCTGAGGATGGTTGTGGCTTGGAAGAAATTGCCCAATATCAACGATACTTGGCGCAAGAAGGATGTATCATCAAGCTCTATTCTCTCAAGAGAAATGGAAATGATCACCCTGTACTTTACGATGGGACGCCTGAGGTGACCAGCAGAAATATACCTGCCCAATATACCCTACACATTGTGTATTATCCCGAAGAGAGACACTACCAGCCAATCCAAAATTTACCTTCATTTTTTGGCGCTGTATATTATTGTGGACATTGTAATAAGCCTTACAGTGCACGAGGACATGTGTGTGATAAAACTTGTGACAGATGTCTGAAGAATCCTCCATACGATCCTACAATCGTCAATAAAATTGTGTGCGATGAGTGTAATCGTGAATACCATGGCCAGGATTGCTTTGAACAACATAAAAAAGCTGGATCTTTTAGTGGAAACAATCCTACTGTATGTGCTCACATGAAATTGTGTAAAAAATGCGATGTGAAAATTGACTACCGGAAAGGTTAAAAACACATGTGCCATAAGTATTATTGCTCTATGTGCCAAAAGGACGAAGATATTTCCCATCTATGCTACATGCCTACATTGAAAATCAAGAAGAAATCAAAAAAGAAACGCGTGGCATTCGTTTTCTATGACTTTAAGATGAGACAAGATGAGGTGATGCAAGGAACTGATGACGTCAACATACACATACCAACCCTTTGCGTGGCTCAAGCCGTGTGCGACTTCTGTGCTGGCATGAACGATGACGATATTATGAAAACTGAGGAGAATCTTGGAAGCCCATGCAGTGTGTGTAATCCTCGAGAACATGTTTTTGATGGTGAGGATCGTGTGCGTGGGTTTGTTAATTACATCACGTAAATGGGTAAGGCGTATAAAAAAGTAGTCTGTATTGCTCACAACGCGAAAGGTTATGACTCACAATTTATTCTGAGGGATGTTATGCATCCGATAAACAGCAAAATTAAAGCAATTATTAATGGCACAAATATAATTTTGATGGATTTTGGGGGGTAATAAGTTTATAGCTAGTTTGAATTATTTCCATATGGCTTTAGCCAGTTTACCGAAGGCCTTTGGTTTAGGAGATATTGCAAAAGGCTATTTCCCACATTTCTTCAATAAACGAGAGAATCAAGAATACGTCGGGCCTATACCTGCGAGAAAATATTATGGCGCGGATACGATGAATGTGCAGGATCGAGAAAAATTCTTAACTTGGTACAATGAACGTGTAGCCGAAAATGACCAGTTTGATTTCCGTAAAGAAATTTTGCATTATTGTAGACTCGATGTTACAATTTTAAGGAAAGCGTGTGTAGAGTTTCGTAAATTAATCATGAATGCTGGGAATGTTTGCCCATTTACAGAGTGTGTAACGATTGCTTCGACGTGTATGCGCATTTTTCAAACAAATTTCTTGAAAGAAAAACAGATAGGTATTATACCTCAGGGCGGTTATCGTTTAGGAAAAACGCAATCAAAAGTAGCGATTGAGTGGTTACTCTGGCGCGAGCATTGCGAGAATCATCGAATAATACACGCCGGGCGGACTCGCGAGCACAGAACGGAATCAGGGCATCGGCTAGATGGTTATTGGGAAGATGTTGAAAATAATAAAAAATATGCATATCAGTTTCACGGCTGTTATTGGCACGGTTGTCCACGGTGTTTCAAGTTTAATAGAGATAAAGAATTGACCCATAAGGATACATTAGAGAGTCGATATGAGAGAACAGGAGAAATTACAAGGGAATTGCAAAACTTGGGTTACGAAGTCGTTGAAATGTGGGAATGCGATTTTATTCGTAAAAAAAAGACACATCTCCAACTGTGAAATTTTTTTGAAAATATCGATCAACAAATGTTTGTTGCTTTAGATCCTCGAGACGCGTTTTTCGGTGGACGTACGGGAAATACCGTAACACACTATGATGTTAAGGAGAATGAAATAATTCGATATGTCGACGTTTATTCGTTATATCCATATGTTTTAAAGACGGGGATTTTTCCTATCGGTCACCCCACTGCACATGTAGGGAACANGCGTTTTTCGGTGGACGTACGGGAAATACCGTAACACACTATGATGTTAAGGAGAATGAAATAATTCGATATGTCGACGTTTATTCGTTATATCCATATGTTTTAAAGACGGGGATTTTTCCTATCGGTCACCCCACTGTACATGTAGGGAACAATTGTCAGCTCATATGTCCTAATAATGATATTTCGCGGATAGAGGGACTTGTGAAATACCGCACTTTACCCCCGCGACGATTATTTCACCCAGTTTTACCTGTCAAAGCACACGGTAAGCTACTGTTTCCTCTCTGTCGGTCATGCTGCGAAGGTTTAGTGCAAGACAATTGCCCTCATGATGACCCCACTGACCGCGAGTTTTTGGGGACTTGGGTCGCTCCAGAGCTCCGTAAAGCCGTAGAGGTGGGGTATAAAATTTTGGAAATTGGTGAAATTTGGGAGTATAAAAAAATAACACGTTATGATCCTATGACATGAACAAGAGGTTTATTTGCCGAGTATATAAACACTTCTTTTAAAAATCAAACAACAGGCTTCCGATTGGCCGGCAGAATGCATAGATGATGAATCCAAGGATAGATATATATCCGAATATGAGGCGAGAGAGTGAATAAAACTCGACAAGGATAAAATTTAAAAAAATGCTGGATTGAGAGCAGTAGCAAAACTTTGTTTAAACTGTCTCTGGGGTAAATTTGGGGAAAGAGAAAATTTAACGAAAAAGGCAATTATTCGGACATATGAGGAGTTTGCTAACATAATGTTCAATCCTGAAATCGAAGTGACAGGGCTTGTCCCTGTCGATAACGAGACTCTTTTCATGTCCTGGAAACATTTAAACGAAGCTGCGGAACTGTCTACCAAAGCCAACGTTGTTATTGCGACTTATACAACAGCTCACGTACGTCTCAAATTATATTCTTATTTAGAAAAGCAGCAAGAACGCGTTTTATATTATGATACAGACTCGGTTATTTACGTCAGCGATGGAACTAACGAGTTACCACTGGGGAATTTTCTGGGTGACTTGACCGACGAAGTAGAGGACTACGGAGAAGGGAGTTTCATTACGTCTTTTGTCTCTGGCGGTCCAAAATTTTATACTTATCGCGTGAAGAAACCGGATGGAAACAGCGCAGAAGTTAGTAAAATAAAAGGCGTTAGGCTAAATTACGACACGCGTAAACAGATTCATTACGACTCGAGTCGTGCCCTCGTTGTCAATAAGGTAGAGCCTTACCAGATAAACTACAAGGATATACGACGGACAATGTCCCATGACATCATCACGAAACCCGAGAGCAAGATTATCCGTGCGACGGGCCCGAAACGAAGGCTTGATAATGGCGCTACAATCCTCCACTATGGATATAAGACAAAACGACGCGCGCTTGAACCCGACAATTGAAAAACTAAAACGAATGAAAGATACTTTCGATTTTTTAAGCTAGTGTATAGGGATTAGATTATGGATTAGAGTAATTTTTTGTAGAAGTAAGTTTTTTCGTAGATATGAGCTACATGTAAGTTTTCAATCTCGTTTTTTTTAGATTTAAGCGAATTTTCTATTTTTTAAGATGATAATTAGTTGGAAGTTTTGTAAATGTAAATGTAAATGTAAATTTTTCTTTTCAAAATAAAAGAGAAAATGTGAACTTTTTTTTTTTTTTTTTAAATCCTTATGCTACCAGGAAGTGAATTTTTCAAGGTAATTTATTGTTCAAATGAAGAAGAGGAATATATAATGTATTTTTCTTTATTCAAAACCTTAATTCTAAAAAATACATTTTTTTAAATCTAAAATTTGAAACTAAAACGTAAAACTAAAAATACATCTTTTTTTCTTAAAAAACTAGAATGACATTTTTTTTTCGTTTTTTTTTTCTAATTTTTTTCTTCGGGGTCTTACTCCCACTCCTCGAGGTCCCAGTTCTCCTCCGTCGGGTCGGGTTGGAGAGGGGCGTCCCCGAAGAGGATGTGCAGGTCCCACCAATCCTCCACGCCATACAAGTCGAGAGCCTGCTCGCTCTCGGCCTCCAGCTGTCTGGCCTCACGCCTTAGAGCCCGGCCCACTGAGCTCTGGGGGTGAGTGGGCCAAGTCCGCCCTCCCACCGATCGCCTCTCTGAAACAAAAAAAAAAGACATCAATTAATAAAAGATGATGAAAAATGAGGAAAAAAAAAGACAGTAGTTTGGGAATGTGTAGATGTGTGTTTTTTTTTGTCTGTTGGGAGAATGCATTTACGCACGACCACTTGAGGGAGGGGACAGCAGGATCCCTCCGTCAAATGAGTGTCGGACTCGGACAAAAACTGTCAATAGCGACTAAACTCCAGTCAGACATATTTCCACTAACCTTTCATCCCCTCGCGGCACCACCGTAAAGTATTACTTCGCGAGGGAGGTCTCAGCTGTTAGCTCTTCCACGTTTTTTCATCTGATGTACGTCCCCCATCCCGCTAAGATGTTCTGCGTGATTTGGAGGTTCCAATAACATTTCTCACCTATACTGCAGCATTGCGCTTTCGTTCCTCATTTCTGAGCTTCTTCATGACCTCGGCCGCAAAGTTACACGTCGTGTCCCAGGCTGCCTTTGATGACAGCATTGCGTCCACCAGGCTCTCAGGTTTGACCTCTCTTCCCAGGTCGGACTCCCACGTACTTCGGATCTCATTGAAGCGGGGGCATGTAAAGAATACATGCTCTGCATCTTCGGCGACTCCTGTGCAAATTGGGCACTCCGGGGAATCTTCATGTTTGTATTTGTGAAGATACGCCCGGAAACATCCGTGTCTTGAAAGCATTTGTGTCAGGTAATAATTGAGCTCTCCGTTTTTTTGACTTACCCAGACGGCCAACTGTGGGATCAGGCGATGAGTCCATCTGCTCTTGGTAGAGGCGTCCCACTTTCGCTGCCATCGTTGTAAGCTTCTACGCCTCTCGTCTGCACTGAGCTCTGCTGCGCTTTGTGTTTCCGACTTCTTCCATCGATACAGAGACTTTCGCTCTTCGGCCAATACCTCAATAGGTAACATACCGGAAATGACGCATACTGCATCCTCGGACACCGTGCGGTATGCACTCGCTACTCGCAGAGCACTCAGTCGATACACTGATGCTACCTTTCGCCGTGATTCCGCTATGTGCAGCGCATCAGCCCAGATGGAAATGCCATAGGTGAGCACTGCCGTGACGACCGATGAAAGCAGCGCTCGTCTTTTCTGCTTAGGACCACCGATATTAGGCATGAGGCGCGATACAGTAGATCCGACTGCAGACGCCTTGGCACCCACGTGCTCGGTTTGNCCCACGTGCTCGGTTTGCTGCTTAAAATTGAGTCGAGCATCGATCATCACCCCCAGGTATCGTATGTACGGCTGGGAGGTAATTTCGCAGGACCCGACCTGCAGCGATATCGTCTCTATTTCTTTTCTGCTGGTGATCAACACCACCTCTGTCTTGTGTTCCGCCAGCTTCAGCCCCAATGTGTCCATCCAACAGCGGATTGTTTCAAAGGTCATGTCGAAAGTGTAATTGATCTGCTCCATGAATTTGCCCACAATGACTACAGCCACGTCGTCTGCAAATGCCACGAGTTTAGTTTCCCGCGACAATCCCAGTTTCAGCAGCCCATCATACATGATATTCCACAATAGGGGACCTAATAGTGAGCCTTGAGGTACTCCTCCGGTTACTCTATACTCCTCAGGACCACTCTCCGTGTTGTACTTGAGGACTCTTCCAGTGAAGTAGCTGTCTACCATTCTCCGCAAGTATCCCGGTACATTGAAATTCTCAAGAGCCTCCATGATACGGTCCCACCTGGCCGAGTTGAAAGCATTCTTGATATCTAGTGTCGCTACTAGGCAATACTTCTTCGTGCCATTTAGCCATCTCTTTCCTGAGATCGCGTTCTTGGCGATGTCGACGACCAGGCTGATCGCATCCAGAGTGGACCGGCCTTTCCGGAACCCATATTGGTTGTCCGCCAACAAGGATTCCACTGCTGTTTCTATACGTTGGTGGACAATACGCTCGAGGATCTTACCAGCGGTATCGAGCATGCAGAGCGGACGGGATGATGACGGATCGTCCGGTGATTTTTTCCCTTTCGGGAGTAGTACAAGTCTCTGCTGCTTCCACATGGCAGGGAAGGAGCACTCGTTCTATACGTCCAAAAACATCTCCGGCATCGCGTGGATAGCTGTCTTCAAGGCGATGTTGGGGATTCCATCCAGACCAGGGGCCTTGGTGTTACCCACCCTATTGCAGGCTTCCATCAGTTCTTGCTTGGTGATTGGTGGAATAATCATCTCTTTCCATTTTTCGTCTGTGCGATGAAGTTCTGGCTGTTGCGGGAACAACACCGTGACGATTTTTTTCAACAGCACAGGACACGTTGGTGACGGCATTGGCTGACTATTTAGTCTCGACATCACCACCTTGTATGGTGTTAGTTATGGTGTTATGCTGAATAGGAGCTAGGATCAAAAGTGCTCACCCTCCAGCCAATGCCGTTGGTCTTCTTTGGTGTTAGGGCGGTTCTCTGGCCAATATTTGCCTGCCACATAATCGCGCAGTGGTCACTTGCAGTCTCAATGTTTGTTACTCTCCATGAGCAGTTCTCCTTTGCAAGAGTGCTGCTCACGAATGTAAGGTCCACAATCGATGTCGCATCTCCTCTCATGAAAGTCGGTTCGTCGCCGCTATTCAGCAAAACCACGTCCAACGCTACCATGGCTTCCAGTACGGCTTGCCCTCTGGGATTCGTCTCCCTACTTCCCCAGTTAACTGCCCAGGCGTTGAAATCCCCAGCTATTGCCACGGGAAAGTGCCGCTTCGCATCCTCGGTCAATTCGTCCAGGAAGTCAGTGAATTCGTCCAAGGGGAGGCTCGGTGGGGCATAACAGCTGTAGAAGTAAATTCCGCCAACCCTAGCCTTCACAAACCCGTTATGTACACCCTCGCCGGTGATACTTTGAAATAGCTGATTTCTACAAACCCAGATTACAGCCTTCTTGCTGGCGTCAGTAATCCAGGATTGGGTGCCAAGATGTCGGTATGGCTCCGAGATCATAACCAGGTCAGGCTTCAGCTCTCGCACCATTTGCATGAGTAGGTCGTGTGCAGCCTCGCAATGGTTGAAGTTGAGCTGTAGCACCTTCATCGTCGTTTGTTGTTTAACTTCTGTAGCGCCTCCTGATAAACTGGGCACCTGGTACTGCCAGCAATATGAGCGCAGTACTTCGTTTTCCCTTTCTCAGTGCACAGGGCACAATTGGGTTCCTTTTTGCAGGCAGCAACGGTGTGGCCCGGCTCAGCGCATTTGACGCCGATCTTGGACCGATCGACCTCACTCTTGCATTTGGTGGCGAGATGGCCATAGTGCCAGCACTTGAAGCACTTTAATGGCCTCTCCACTCTTCTCACTCGGCAATTGATCCACCCTATTTTAATCTTCCCGTGCTCCCCCAGGATCTTCTTCGCTGTCGTAGCTGTGAGTCTCACTGAGGCAGTCTGGGTACCTCCATAAGCTTTACGAAGGGACTTGATCGCATCCGCTTGGATCTCATTTTCCTCTCCAGCTGCTATTTTTAGGGCTTCGATGACCTCTTCCTTTGATGTAGTTTCGTCGAGATCTTTGATCTCGAGGTCTTCTTGTGGCCCCATTCTGAGCACCTCAGCCTCATCTCCAAGGAGATTGACGATGGCCGTACGCAGCTTAGATGCTCCGTCAGTCGTCTTTCTGTTAAGGATGATCAGCATATCCCCGGTTGCTGTACGGCGGATCTTATCGACACAACCGACAGCGTCCTCGGAGGGAACATCCTTCTTCACCCGACGCAGTATATCGGAATACTTCTCCTTGTCCTTGGGGCGTATAATCAGCGCATCAGGTCGCATCACTGATTTCCGAGTAGCCCTCTCCTGTTTCTTTTTTTTCATCTTTTTGGGAGGCAGCTGTGGATGGAGCTGTCCGGCCTGCCTCTTTTTCTCCTTCTTATTCTTCACCTGTGTCCATTCAGGCTTAGCAGGTGGATCTGAAGTTACCACCATCTGCGGGGCTGCCTTGCTGGTCAGATCCTGTTGCTTCAGCTTCTTCAAATTTTGAGCTTCAGCCGCAGGTGAGCCTTTCGAGCGCTTTCTCCGCACTGCCTTGCGGACATCTCGGGCCGACTGCATGGTATTCGGATCCTCCAAATCCGAGTCCTTTGCCGTCGTTTCGGAGTCCGTCCGTAAACGCAACGTGGGTGGTGCTAGTGGAGTTTGCGCGGGTTTGGTGAAGGAGGGTCGTGCTTTGTTGCGTGCCTCCTCTAAACTTTTGAGGCGGTTGAATGCGCTGCCGATAGTTGCCACCTTGCATTTGATCTCCTTGTGGACATTTATCCTGGGCTGAACATAATCATGAAGTTCTGCGATGAGTTTTTCAAGTCGTGCCCATGCATTGCAGCATTCCGTCTCCTGTTTGGTCTGCGACTCATCTCTCCTTATAGCATCCGAGGCCAAGGAGTCCACCTTTAATGAATGTGATGATTGGCTCCTCCCATAATCCATGGAGCCGGCATCAGAACTGATGGCGGGATTCTCCTTGTTAAGCCTACCCACATGGGAAATTTCAATTTTTTCATCACTCATCATTTTTGTACTAGCTGTTATCGGGAGCCTGACCCGGGGCTGTTATAGGGAGCCCACCCTGCACACCGCTTTTAGAGTTGGGTTTCTCGGAAGGTGTTGGTTCGCGCCGACGTATTTTATTTAATCGATACCCTATATTCTGAACGGCAGTTCAGAATATCGAGCATTCCCCCATCCACCACCTGGAGACGCGCCACGTTGCAGGACCTTCCAACCTGCGAAAACTCTCGGAGGGTAAAGGCGTTCCTCGTCGAAAGGATCCGTGATGTGTGTGTGT
>NW_021680619.1:114621-117591 GCF_001412515.2 Diachasma alloeum | reverse complement strand
GAGAGAGAGAGAGAGACTTACCATGTAAGCTTCGTGCTCTGCATCTGCCAGCCAGCGCTCCGCCCTGGCATGAAGGGCTCTGATGGCGAAGATATCTTCGCCATCAAAAATCTCGCCCTCCTCGTCCTCTCAACGCAGCGACTGGTTGGCTGCTCTGAGGTAGGCCCTCTCCCTTCTGGTCTCCTGCATCTGAAAAAAAGATTTAAAAAAAATAATTAAAATTTGTTTTTTATTACAAAAAAAACGCGAGTGATAATTTTTTTTTTGAATGAAAAAACGCGAGCAAGAAGTTTTTATAATGAAAGAAAAATCTAATACGCAAGAAGTTTTCAGGACAGAGAACGCGAGCAAAAAATTTTGACGAAAACCGAAAAAAACAGACGAAAAACGAAAACAAAACGAACGAAAACCGAACAAAAAATACATGCGTTTTCCGTAAGAGGGGGTTCAAAAATGAACAGAAAACGACGAAAACTGAACAAAAATTACCAAAAATTGAACGAAACATTTAAAACGCGAAAAAACGAACACGAAAAAATTCACGAAAAACGAGCACTAAAATAACACGGACATGGAAAACGCGAGACGAAAATCGAAAAAAAAAAAACGAAAAGCGAACACTGAAAAAAAAATCACTAAAAAACACGAAACACTAAAACACGGAAAAACGAAAAAAACACTGAAAATATAAATAAATAAAAACTTACCATACGGGTGATAACCACCCAGCAGACATCCTCCTGGGCGATCACTGAAACCACCATTTTTTTTAATAATAAAAAAAAACAAAAACCGCGAAAAAACACAAAAACACAAAATAATCCTGAGGACCGAAGGTGAGGTTGTATATGATGGTTCGAGAGACCTCGCAGCTTATATAGCTGCAGAAGTCCTCCCACCATCTGCCCCCCTGAAACCCTTTGGACAGTGAGGAGGAGAAAGACGTTCAAGGGAAGAAAACGGGTGAAAAACAAGGAAAGATTGAAAATTCCCCTCAATCCCTCTGGACAGTGAGGAGGAAAAAGACGTTCAAGGGGAGGAAACAGGAACAAGACGAGGAAGGAGAGAGTGNGATTGAAAATCCCCCTCAATCCCTCTGGACAGTGAGGAGGAAAAAGACGTTCAAGGGGAGGAAACAGGAACAAGACGAGGAAGGAGAGAGTGAAACTTCCCCTGACTTCCAGGGGCAGGAAAACGGTAAGGCGTAGGAGAGGGAATATTGAAGGTTACGTTAAATGAAAGCTGAAACGCATTTTTAATGCTGAAATGTATTTACCGTTTATTCAATGCTTCAAAAAATGTTACAGAATGATGTATAATTATCAAATATATGAATAAATTTTCAGTCAAAGAACATACTCGGGGACAACAGATCAAAATCGACAGACTGACTGGCCAATCGGTCCTGATTGTCGATCTGCTCCAATTGCTTATCAATCTCGTCAAGCTGCTGCTGACGCTGTGTTGACATATCTTGAATGCGGTGTACTTCTTCTTCTTGCATGAATTCATTTTCTTCCTCGCGCTCCCGATTTTTCAGAGATGCAGCAATCTCTGCTAATTCGGCCTCAATTTCCTCAATGCTCTTTCGAGGCTCTTGGCACTCTGGAACAAGAAAAAAATCGAATTCGATTAATATACATAAAACTCCGTAGAAATTAATGTGAATATATCTCAAATATTTACCTTCAGGACTTGGAGATATCTCATTTGATGGTCTAGGCTGGGCAGCATCCCCTTGATGATCGAGCACAAAATCGATTATTGATGGAGTCTTTGGAGTCATTCAGATTGCTTCAATAGGGTCCAAAGTTTTCCAAATGCGATTAGAAGTTTCTGGACTTGCTGGGATGATCTCCATTGGCTGTATCATTTCTGGAGTCTGAGAAATAAGATCAATGGTCTCCGGGCTCTGTGGGATGATTTCCATCGATGATTGTGATTCTGACACGATCTCAGGGCTCTCGGGGATGATTTCCATCGATGATTGTGACTCTGACACGACCTCAGGGCTCTCGGGGGTGATTTCTGTCGATGTATGGTCCTCAGAGCGATTTTTTTCAAACTCACGAGCCCTGAATTGCCTCTGTTTTTCCTTGGCCAGTTGCCTCCTCCTTTCCCGAGCGTTGAATTCAGCCTTCTTCTTTTTAGCGATTTTTAAGCGGTTTTCACGAGCCCTGAATTGCCTCTGTTTTTCCTTGGCCAATTGCCTCCTTCTTTCCCGAGCGTTGAATTCGGCCTTCTTCTTTTCAGCGATTTTTAAGCAAGTTTCACGAGCACGTGCTTTTTCTTGCTTCTTTTCATCAGTATCCTTAATTTTTTCCTTCTGCTGTTGCTGCTATTCCACCACATTTTTATTTTCAAGGGGCACATTTTCATCACACACTTGATTGAAAATATCAAGATCGTCTTCCAGCATATTAATCCAAAAGTTTTTATCGTCCGTGCTCACTTGAATAATTTCACTTTTTTTATTCGCATCCACAATTTGGGAATCACTTTGAGCGCTATGGGGTGATTTATTGCTCAACTGTCCTCTCGAGTTTTTCTTTTTTTCAGTCACTCGGGTGCCAAGGCCAATGTTTATGGCAGGTCCGGGGTTGGAGGCTTCACGTTGCTGGAGTTTCACTTTTTTTAGCATTTTTTCAATCTTTTTTTGTTCTTCACTATTATTTTCCACTATCCGATCACTCACTATTTTTATTCCGTTTTGATTTTTCATGTTCACAGAATAGCGAGGTACTTTTCGTTCAAAACTTCCAGGTTTATAACCTGTTGGGCGCACTAAACTTCCACTGTTTTTGGGAGATGGGCTCACTTGACTTGATGTCATTTTGCCGGAAACACAAACGTAGTCAAAACACACTTGTAAGGCAACACTAGTTAGGAGGAGGAGCTACGAGTTTTCCATATTTTGGAAAATCTAACCTTGGTGGGGAGTCCTAAATATCCTATGAGAAATAAGCCTCT
>NW_021680619.1:112020-114471 GCF_001412515.2 Diachasma alloeum | reverse complement strand
ATTTTGCCGGAAACGCAAATGTAGTCAAAACACCCTCGTAAGGCTCTTTTATGCAACACTAGTTAGGAGGAGGAGCTACGAGTTTTCCATATTTTGGAAAATCTAACCTTGGTGGGGAGTCCTAAATATCCTATGAGAAATAAGCCTCTAGTTTTTCTTTTTCAGCCCACTTCGTTTGCATTTGCTGTCTATTGTAAAGAAAGACCCAAAGACCGACCAATGATTGGTCGTTTTTGCTTATAGATCAGTGTCTCCTCCCCCGCAGGGAAATAGTATTCTTCGCTGCACTCCNAGATGGGCTCACTTGACTTGATGTCATTTTGCCGGAAACGCAAATGTAGTCAAAACACCCTCGTAAGGCTCTTTTATGCAACACTAGTTAGGAGGAGGAGCTACGAGTTTTCCATATTTTGGAAAATCTAACCTTGGTGGGGAGTCCTAAATATCCTATGAGAAATAAGCCTCTAGTTTTTCTTTTTCACCCCACTTCGTTTGCATTTGCTGTCTATTGTAAAGAAAGACCAGTGATTGGTCGTTTTTGCTTATAGATCAGTGTCTCCTCCCCCGCAGGGAAATAGTATTCTTCGCTGCACTCCCTAAAGAATTGAAGCCAGGCAAATTTTTCGCCCACTCTCGCTTAATATAATCTCCTTTTTTCTATACCACTGAAATAATGTATCCCTGATTTCCACATTTTGTATAATAACACATCACTATTAAACAGGATTGCCCTTTTCACCAAATGCAAAGTCTTATCATTTTTCGCGTATTTTCTATCGTTCAATAAACTAGCGATGGCGATGCTTCTCAACGATGGAGGATTATACATCATTCGGAAACTCTCTTCTATCTCTTCGTTGGATTCAGCCGGTTCTTTGTTGTCGCATACTTGGAAAATTGTATACATATCCATTCCATTCTCGTCTTGACCACATAATCTATCCTTTCGATACTTGATATGTATTTTACTCTCTTCTCTTGTACTTTTGTCTTTGCAGCAACATCCATCACCTGATTGGAAATCATCTACTTGACATTCTAGTTCTTTTTTCGCCACGATCATTCGTTTTTTCGGCCGTGTGTACTTTTCATCTTCCATGTATTTATCAACGTATACACGTATGCGTTTCTGACGAAATCTAGGCTTTCGTTTTTCCTTGTAATTCTCACTTGGTGACCGATCTGCGAGATATTTATCGAACAGTTCGACGTCGTGATCTCTCCAAATTTTATTCATTTTTACTGTCCTAAATATATTTTCACGAATGACTGACAAAAAATAAATCCAAGTCACTCGTATTTAAAAAAATTCCCAGCGGCGGGGCAATACGATAGGAGTGGGGGTAGCATGATAAAGGTGGGGGTAATATACATCATATGAAATCCATGGTAGTGGGGGGTCATGTGTGACGCCGATCCCGCAGCTCTCCCTACGGTGGGGGTAGTGTGTTGTGCGCATAGGCCTGTTATGTGTATGGTGGGGGGAATTAGGCGCGCCCCACTCTTATACCTAACGCTATAAAACGCGGCTCCTCGCGGTGTATTTCATCCAGTCGATCCGATTGCGCTTATCAGTTTTTTAACATGGAAAATATCAACGAAAAAGAGTGCAGTGGTGTCGAACAGCAGGTAGTGCTGTCGCAAGTTATACCTCTCAATAAGTCGGCGATGAAACAAATTCGTGTTGGTTTACAAGTTACCTGTCTCGGACAATTTGTTCCTGTGGTGCAGTTTATGGCTGTACGCGCCAACCGTGTCGTGCTGTCAATGTCACGGGAAGAATGGGGCCTTCTGTACAAAGATCTGGATGCCATTACGGACTAGTTTTGATCATGAGAAGTTTGACCCAAATGCCGTCCATAATGTACCTGCTAAGCAATTTGGGGATGTCAAAGTGAGATTCCATCGCAGATACGATAACCCCTGCGTTGCTTTTGTACGTGCTGATGTATGGCAACCCCTCATTATGATGAGCCCGAGCATTATAACACTAAAAAACAAAGCGGCATGGATCGATCAGTGGTTAAAATTTTTGGAATCATTGCCTCTCAAACAATACAAGGAGTCTCTGGTCCGGGCGATCACAAGTGTTGCCATGCATTATATGGAATACAACAGGATGCCAGCCACTGAAGAACTCCACTATCGCATACGCAGCAATTTCGAGGAGATTTAGCTTCTCGCCAGAGATGACCTCCGTCGTACAATACCTCAGCAGAACGAGGGATATTTGTACCAATTATTTGGTGAAATGTTTCATTTTTGCTTCGATGAGATGGATCGTTTTGCGGGAGGGGCTTACCGAATGCCCACATACTAAAAACTATATGATAATAATAATCTCTTGTGATTGTAAATAATTTTACACTGGAACGAAAAAATATAATTTGTAAGCCTAAAAATGTATTTCATCATTTTACATGAATTAAAGAAAAAGTAATTTGTAAACCT
>NW_021680619.1:104693-111814 GCF_001412515.2 Diachasma alloeum | reverse complement strand
AGAGAGAGAGAGAGAGAGAGAGAGAGAGAGAGAGAGAGAGAGAGAGAGAGAGAGGGAGAGAGAGAGAGGGAGAGAGAGAGAGAGAGGGCAGAGAGAGAGAGAGAGTGAGAGAGAGAGAGAAAGAACGTATTGTCCGCTATTTGCGTCATTCATGTTTGCAATCCTTTGTTATCCCGTTAAAAAAAAAATCAAAAGCGTTATGTCTCTCCGGAGTCTCAAGGACAGTGGCTCCAATGTCCTGGAGAGCGACATCCGGACCCTTGCACGACGCCGTCCTCCACGGTTGGACCACCAGCAGAGGGGCCCGACTCCCGACACCGGTCCGATATATCCTGTCCAACAGTTTTTCTATTCACCCGTCAGCATTTTTCAACCCACTTTCCATCCGCCACCCCTTTTCCACCCACCACCCACTTACCACCCACTTTCCACCCGCCTCTCATTATCCTTCTGGCGGCCATTTTCCACCCACCACCCACTTCCTGTGACGCTCGGACCCGAACTTTGAGGCCCTGCACCCCAGGGGGCCCCCCAGCGCCGACGGCCTCTTGAAAGGCATGCCGCCGAGGGGCGAGGGGGAACGTGCACGTCCACTTCCTGGAAAAACCGGGGGAGGGGGGGAATTCCTGCAAAAAAATTCGCCGTTCCTGGTCACTTACTACTCTCATAACCCAAGTAAAGGGTCATTTGAGGTGAAAACGCGAAGGCGCATTGCACAGCTCCAAGGTAAAATGGGTGAAGCTAGGAAGCAGGCATCGCGCATTCAGTGTGTGATTGACTTCATCGTCGGTGGTAAGTCTTTTACGGCGCGCATTCGTAAACTATCCGCGAATTTGCGCTACCATCATCACACACTGAATAAAGCAGTCCTCCTCTTGATTAAGGAGAGGTTTGTTGAGAGGGTGCGCGTTCTGGGGACCATGAATCGGTCTCTGGAACAGCGGTTGCGTCGGGTGGTGGACAATTCTGTCTTCCATTCCGATCCCAGTCGCTGGATCGAGCTGCCTTCAGTTGAGCGAGTTGAAGAGTTCTGGGGAAATCTGTATGGTCAAGTCCCTAATCTCATGGTGGAGACTCCAGCCCTTCGAGAATTTCGCGTGCTCTGTCAAAAACATCGTCGCCAACGCGTGGAATTTTCGCGAGTCACTCAGGAGGAGGTTCAATTTGCTTTGCGAGGTATGAATAACCACGCCCCCGCGGGTCCTGACGGTATTAACGCAGTTTGGTGGAAGAGGTTTACATCTGTACATGTCCATCTGGCTCGGATATTCATTGCGCTCCTCGACGGCGGTGAGTCTGTTCCTGAGTGATTGTTGGAGGGGAGGACTGTGCTGATGCCGAAGAAGGGAGACTTGACTGACCCGACGAATTATCGGCCGATCACGTGTCTGAATACCGTATATAAGCTCTTCACCGGTATCTTGAATGAGCGTATCCTCCGTGATATACAGCCAGTGTGGTAGTAGATTCACGAACAACGAGGAGTGAAGAGGGAACTGTCAGGTTGCAAGGAAGGTTTACTAGTCGATCGTTGCGTATTGCGCGATTCGTTGCAGTACCATCGCAATCTGTCGGTGGCCTGGGTCGACTATCGCAAGGCATTTGATAGCACGAGCCATGAGCTAATTTTCATGCTCCTCGAATGCCTTGCGGTAAACGACAACATAGTGAGATGCATTAAAGATATTGCGCCGCTCTGGAGGACGCGCTTCACTATAATATCTGGTGAGGGGAAGCTGACTTCAGGGTTGGTGCAATTCAGCAGAGGAGTTTTCCAGGGTGACACCCTCAGTCTTCTTCTGTTCTGCATCTCACTAATGCCGCTCTCTGTTGCGCTGTGTTGTATTGGCGGATATCAAGCTGGAAAACCTAGCGATAGGAGGCACCAGGTTAGCCATGTATTTTTCATGGATGATCTGAAGTTATTCGCCTCAGGAGAACGACAGCTCAAGCTTCTGCTTGACGTTGTCGCAGTCTATTCACGTGCGGTTGGCATGAGATTTGGATTGGACAAGTCCGCCGTTATCCATCTAAAGAGGGGCAAAGTCAGTGACGAGATGGGTGATCTTCAGCTTGTGGATGGAAGCGTCATACATCATCTTGGCGCCGAAGAGTCATATCGATATCTTGGCTTCAATCAGCATTCCATAGTGGACGCTTAGGCAGTCAAGGAGACTCTTTGCGGAGAGTACCGGCGGCGGCTGCGGAAAGTTTGGAAATCCGAACGGTAATATCATAAAATAGGAGGCTCCTCAAATCGAAAAAATTTATATTTTATTTTAACCTATTTTAACCTAATTTCTAACTACTTCATTCCCAAACAACACAATGCGGAGTAGAACACCAAGAACCAAACTTCGAGACAAGTAGAGTAAAAATTGTTTCAAGAATTTCTCGGAATGACCAACCAAAATTATTGTGGATTATTTGGAAATTGCATCAGGTTTAGTTATTATCCAGGGCCACGACGTGGACGTACTGATGCCGACCCCAAAAGAAGAGCCTAAGCATCAACCATAAAACGTCCAAGGGCAATAGATTGAGGAATAGGTTCTATTATACCTCCGCCTTCCACCAAAGGCAATTGATAATAATCAATAATATTTAATGAGATGATTAAAATTAATTAAAAATAAATAATGACAACTGACACGTTTGATCCAACATTATTAGTTGGACTCAACTAACAGACCCTACTCGTCTGGGACAACCAATTCTGAAACAACAACCGCCAAACAATAGACTATTTGTATTAATCTAACCGCGATCTTCTAGATTAACTTCATAAGGATTATAGTAGTTACCGAGGATTCTAAGAAAGGTGTTTACCTGCTCTGGTTTTTGGACGGCGTGCATGAAAATAAACTTACTCAATTTGTCATCAATGCCGCTCGTCCTCACTCCATACTTTGGGGATAAGCTCCTGAATTCTCTCCTGATCCTTTCTATTCCCTGAATATGGGCTCCATTGGTGTAATTCACATGTGTGACACTGTGATTCACACATAGATGCACATAATGTGCGGATAGTCCTGAGTATCCCGCCCAACAATCAGTATACATTGTCCTATCAAACGTCACATACTTTTTCACCAGTGAAGTTAGAGTCGCGGCCGAACGGTCAGGGACCCTGTCGATTACTAATCGTTCAGTTTCCCTGTCGTATAAACCCACGAGCCATTCCTTCACTTTCGGTGTACGACCTAGCTTAGTTTTTCTCCCCCCATAACTTAGTTCGTCGATTTCTACTACCATCCCCATCCCACCCAGTCTATCAGCCCGGCTATCGTTGTCCCACTGTGTCAAAACACCGTTAATCCTTCCAACCCAATTACGCACTGTTGCCATGCACAGCTTGGATTCGAAACACAAACACTGTAATTTCNAGTTTTTCTCCCCCCATAACTTAGTTCGTCGATTTCTACTACCATCCCCATCCCACCCAGTCTATCAGCCCGGCTATCGTTGTCCCACTGTGTCAAAACACCGTTAATCCTTCCAACCCAATTACGCACTGTTGCCATGCACAGCTTGGATTCGAAACACAAACACTGTAATTTCATCATTGTGAATGTATGAAAACATAAGGGTAAATAACTTCCTGAGCGGCATCTTAATCCCAGACAGCACGGCACCATTAAAAATGCTCAGTTTACTATTGCATTTCTTACGAATTTTCCTGCTCTTATTATCAATTGTGATAAGTGTTTTTTGGCACCGAAACAATTTGAGAGCATAATCTGTGTACATCAGCGCACCACAGTCGGTGCAATGAGTATGTGATTTCAGTACACCCGCGTCTCTAAGATGTTCAATAATAAGCTCGTCACCGAAAGAAATACGATAAAGATCTGCGAGATCCATTTCCAACGATTAAATCTACTATGAAGGTGAACTAAGATACCACTTGTGAAACAATAGTTACTCCTTTCACATCAATTTTTGTGCTGAAATTCGAATTTATCGAGTCCGCCCTAAAGTTTTTACGTATATTATTTTAATTAGGACCAAACAACCCAAAAGTATATAAATTAATTAGTTATGCGGAAGAGCCCTTATTACCTCACATTACCATCCGAACTTTCCGGTAAGAATAAAGTCGCCGCGTCGAACATGTTCGCTGTCCCGATGCTTCTCTACTCCTTTGGAGTTTTCAAATGGAGTAGAGGTGAACTGAAGCAGCTGGACAGAGATACCCGCAAGCTCATGAATATTCACAGAAGTCTCCATCCACGCTCTTCGAGTCCGCGGTAGTATTTTCCGCGGGAGAGTGAGGGACGAGGACTTCTCAGTTGGGAGGCTCTACATGATCGTCTAGTCCTCGGTTTAGCTTGCGACGTTATGAGTGGTTTGGATCCGCACTTGCAGTTCATGCATGATCATGCACTGATTGGGGTTCAAGCCTTCCTATATAAGGCAGCAGATACCGCAGCGGCGTTCCTCGGTTTGGAATTCCCAGATGCTCAGTTGGCTGGTGATTCATAAGCCATCAAGGCCAAATCTCGGTGTAGAGAGACCATTAAGGCGGCGGAGCAGTCCATCTTGTTCCGCCAGCACGTTGATAGGCCCATGCATGGCGTATTCTTCCGCCATGTGGAAGAGCAGGGTCTCTCCGTCCAGCTGACATTCTCTTTCTTGAAGTCAGCTAGCTTGATGTCCGAAACTGAGGGTTTCATTTGTGCCTGCGAGGATGGTGTGGTAAACACCCTAGTCTATCGAAGTCGTGTTATGGGGTTGCACGTTCCAGACATTCGATGTCGGGCTTGCAAGCAGTCCCCGGAAACTGATGCATCTTTTATCGGCTTGCCCGACATATGCCGTTATGAATTATATGCATCGACATAATGCGGCTTTGAAAGTGCTGTATTTCCATCTGCGGCACTCTTATGGGATAGACAGAACACCACTGCCACCATGTGCTCCAGGAGATATTGAGTCCGTTGTCGTGAACGAGAGGTGTAAGATTTACTGGAACTTCTCGTTCGCAACTGTCAGGCCAATCGTTGCGACGAAGCCTGACATCGTCCTCTTCGATTTTGATGACAAAATCATCTATGTAATTGAGTTCTCAGCTCCGGCTGAGAGCAACATCACAGTGAAAGAAGAAGAAAAACGGCTCAAATACCAATCACTCCTGTTTGAGCTACGTCAAATAAACAGAGGATTTAAAGTGAAGTTGGTTGTCCTTATCATTGGCTCTCTTGGGGCAATGAAGAAGTCATTCATATCTGCGCTCAAAACCATCCCGGCCTGTAGGCGTCAAGCCTTCTGTTTGGCTGGCCTGATGTAGGAGGCAGTCATCCTCGGGTCCCTCCATCTACTTAGGCAGCATGATAGTGGACTGCAATAGAGCTCACCCACTGGTTAGAGGGAGCACTATTGCAGAGCGATTAGGAAGTGTTTGCATCGCTTAGCTTGCTGGGCGGTCTTCGAGATGAAGTTGGAACCCTCGAGGATTGTTGAGCGATCAAGATACGCGACAGCGTATCGGCCAAGTTGACGATTTACCGGTGTGATGTCATAGGCCGATGCTGTTACGTATAATATACACGACACAACTACTCCCCGAATGGTTTTTATTTTTTTTCTCGTAACACGAGAATTTCTCGCGAAATCCGTCCATAGTTACATATATAAGTTGACTATGGGCTTTCTAAAGATATTTTTACTTTCTCGATAAATCAATAATAAATAAAAATATCCGCCATAGCAATCATCATAATGTAATATTTCGCGATTTTATTTTCTCTCAGCGTTAGATTTGTTCGCCAAAGTTGGCAACGAACATAATGTCTGTTTCTCTCTCTTCTTCCCTTTTTTCCCGCTGTTACCGGTAGCGTTGGCAGCAGAGATTATAGAGGAGATTGCAAGCGCTTATGAAGAAGCTTCAACCGCAAAATTTCGTAGCGGTGGCCCATGAACTAATTTTGAGGCCGTACCTGTGAATAAAGCAGGGCACGAGTCCAAGAGTGTCGATGACGGCGTAGAGTGGGCAGAATCGGAGGAATCGGTGGGCTGGGAACTCTGTGAGATGAAAGTTACAACGGCGTTCAAGGAAACGATATAGTTTTCAAGCGCCGAGTGGCCCCGCAATATTTGCGCTCAATTAAAAATTCATTTTTCCTCTCCCAATTAAGATGGAGAGATGAAACCAACGGCATTCGATTGGGGATTAAATACTCAATGGACCAACACCAGTTACATCCCTCCATCCTCCACGGGGGAGTGGAAAACTCGCGTTGAAAGTCACGACGGCGCAGAAGAAAACGATACAGTTTTCAAGCGCTGAGAGGCTCCGCAATATTTGCACCCAATTACAAATTAATTTTTCTTCTCCTAATGAAGATGGAGAGATGGAACGAACGCCAATCGATTGAGAATTCAATTCTCAATGAATGACAACGGTTTCATTCCTTCATCTCAGTTAGGGGAGGGGGGGAGAAATCAATTTTTAAATCGGTGGAGCCCCTCCAGCCTCACTCGACGCCGGAGAACCGTTCGGGGTTACTTCGCACTTTTGAAAATTCATTCCTCTGCTCCTAATTGAGATCAAGCAATGAAACCGTTGTCATTCAGTGAGAATATGATTCTCGATCGATAGGCATTGGTTTCATTCCTTCATCTCATTTAGGGGAGGAGAAATCAATTTTCAAATCGGTGGAGCCCCTCCGGCCTCACTCGACGCCGAAGAAGCGTTCGGGGTGACTCCGCGCTTTTGAAAATTCATTCCGCCGCTCCTAATTGAGATTAAGGAATGAAACCGGTATCTATTTATTGGGAATTCCATTCTCAATCGATTGGCGTTCGTTCCATCTCTCCATCTTCATTAGGAAAAGAGAAATTAATTTTTAATTGGGTGCAAATATTGCGGAGCCTCTCAGCGTTTGAAAACTGTATCGTTTTCTTCTACGCAGTCGCGAATTTCACCGCGAATTTTCTACGCCCCCAGGGAGGATGGAGGGATGGAACTGGTGTCAGTCGATTGAGTATTTAATACTCAATCGAATGCCGATGGTGTCATCTCTCCATCTTAATTGGGAGAGGAAAAATGAATTTTTAATTGAGCGCAAATATTGCGGGGCCACTCGGCGCTTGAAAACTATATCGTTTCCTTGAACGCC
>NW_021680619.1:84378-92049 GCF_001412515.2 Diachasma alloeum | reverse complement strand
CGTCCAAGGGCAATAGATTGAGGAATAGGTTCTATTATACCTCCGCCTTCCACCAAAGGCAATTGATAATAATCAATAATATTTAATGAGATGATTAAAATTAATTAAAAATAAATAATGACAACTGACACGTTTGATCCAACATTATTAGTTGGACTCAACTAACAGACCCTACTCGTCTGGGACAACCAATTCTGAAACAACAACCGCCAAACAATAGACTATTTGTATTAATCTAACCGCGATCTTCTAGATTAACTTCATAAGGATTATAGTAGTTACCGAGGATTCTAAGAAAGGTGTTTACCTGCTCTGGTTTTTGGACGGCGTGCATGAAAATAAACTTACTCAATTTGTCATCAATGCCGCTCGTCCTCACTCCATACTTTGGGGATAAGCTCCTGAATTCTCTCCTGATCCTTTCTATTCCCTGAATATGGGCTCCATTGGTGTAATTCACATGTGTGACACTGTGATTCACACATAGATGCACATAATGTGCGGATAGTCCTGAGTATCCCGCCCAACAATCAGTATACATTGTCCTATCAAACGTCACATACTTTTTCACCAGTGAAGTTAGAGTCGCGGCCGAACGGTCAGGGACCCTGTCGATTACTAATCGTTCAGTTTCCCTGTCGTATAAACCCACGAGCCATTCCTTCACTTTCGGTGTACGACCTAGCTTAGTTTTTCTCCCCCCATAACTTAGTTCGTCGATTTCTACTACCATCCCCATCCCACCCAGTCTATCAGCCCGGCTATCGTTGTCCCACTGTGTCAAAACACCGTTAATCCTTCCAACCCAATTACGCACTGTTGCCATGCACAGCTTGGATTCGAAACACAAACACTGTAATTTCATCATTGTGAATGTATGAAAACATAAGGGTAAATAACTTCCTGAGCGGCATCTTAATCCCAGACAGCACGGCACCATTAAAAATGCTCAGTTTACTATTGCATTTCTTACGAATTTTCCTGCTCTTATTATCAATTGTGATAAGTGTTTTTTGGCACCGAAACAATTTGAGAGCATAATCTGTGTACATCAGCGCACCACAGTCGGTGCAATGAGTATGTGATTTCAGTACACCCGCGTCTCTAAGATGTTCAATAATAAGCTCGTCACCGAAAGAAATACGATAAAGATCTGCGAGATCCATTTCCAACGATTAAATCTACTATGAAGGTGAACTAAGATACCACTTGTGAAACAATAGTTACTCCTTTCACATCAATTTTTGTGCTGAAATTCGAATTTATCGAGTCCGCCCTAAAGTTTTTACGTATATTATTTTAATTAGGACCAAACAACCCAAAAGTATATAAATTAATTAGTTATGCGGAAGAGCCCTTATTACCTCACATTACCATCCGAACTTTCCGGTAAGAATAAAGTCGCCGCGTCGAACATGTTCGCTGTCCCGATGCTTCTCTACTCCTTTGGAGTTTTCAAATGGAGTAGAGGTGAACTGAAGCAGCTGGACAGAGATACCCGCAAGCTCATGAATATTCACAGAAGTCTCCATCCACGCTCTTCGAGTCCGCGGTAGTATTTTCCGCGGGAGAGTGAGGGACGAGGACTTCTCAGTTGGGAGGCTCTACATGATCGTCTAGTCCTCGGTTTAGCTTGCGACGTTATGAGTGGTTTGGATCCGCACTTGCAGTTCATGCATGATCATGCACTGATTGGGGTTCAAGCCTTCCTATATAAGGCAGCAGATACCGCAGCGGCGTTCCTCGGTTTGGAATTCCCAGATGCTCAGTTGGCTGGTGATTCATAAGCCATCAAGGCCAAATCTCGGTGTAGAGAGACCATTAAGGCGGCGGAGCAGTCCATCTTGTTCCGCCAGCACGTTGATAGGCCCATGCATGGCGTATTCTTCCGCCATGTGGAAGAGCAGGGTCTCTCCGTCCAGCTGACATTCTCTTTCTTGAAGTCAGCTAGCTTGATGTCCGAAACTGAGGGTTTCATTTGTGCCTGCGAGGATGGTGTGGTAAACACCCTAGTCTATCGAAGTCGTGTTATGGGGTTGCACGTTCCAGACATTCGATGTCGGGCTTGCAAGCAGTCCCCGGAAACTGATGCATCTTTTATCGGCTTGCCCGACATATGCCGTTATGAATTATATGCATCGACATAATGCGGCTTTGAAAGTGCTGTATTTCCATCTGCGGCACTCTTATGGGATAGACAGAACACCACTGCCACCATGTGCTCCAGGAGATATTGAGTCCGTTGTCGTGAACGAGAGGTGTAAGATTTACTGGAACTTCTCGTTCGCAACTGTCAGGCCAATCGTTGCGACGAAGCCTGACATCGTCCTCTTCGATTTTGATGACAAAATCATCTATGTAATTGAGTTCTCAGCTCCGGCTGAGAGCAACATCACAGTGAAAGAAGAAGAAAAACGGCTCAAATACCAATCACTCCTGTTTGAGCTACGTCAAATAAACAGAGGATTTAAAGTGAAGTTGGTTGTCCTTATCATTGGCTCTCTTGGGGCAATGAAGAAGTCATTCATATCTGCGCTCAAAACCATCCCGGCCTGTAGGCGTCAAGCCTTCTGTTTGGCTGGCCTGATGTAGGAGGCAGTCATCCTCGGGTCCCTCCATCTACTTAGGCAGCATGATAGTGGACTGCAATAGAGCTCACCCACTGGTTAGAGGGAGCACTATTGCAGAGCGATTAGGAAGTGTTTGCATCGCTTAGCTTGCTGGGCGGTCTTCGAGATGAAGTTGGAACCCTCGAGGATTGTTGAGCGATCAAGATACGCGACAGCGTATCGGCCAAGTTGACGATTTACCGGTGTGATGTCATAGGCCGATGCTGTTACGTATAATATACACGACACAACTACTCCCCGAATGGTTTTTATTTTTTTTCTCGTAACACGAGAATTTCTCGCGAAATCCGTCCATAGTTACATATATAAGTTGACTATGGGCTTTCTAAAGATATTTTTACTTTCTCGATAAATCAATAATAAATAAAAATATCCGCCATAGCAATCATCATAATGTAATATTTCGCGATTTTATTTTCTCTCAGCGTTAGATTTGTTCGCCAAAGTTGGCAACGAACATAATGTCTGTTTCTCTCTCTTCTTCCCTTTTTTCCCGCTGTTACCGGTAGCGTTGGCAGCAGAGATTATAGAGGAGATTGCAAGCGCTTATGAAGAAGCTTCAACCGCAAAATTTCGTAGCGGTGGCCCATGAACTAATTTTGAGGCCGTACCTGTGAATAAAGCAGGGCACGAGTCCAAGAGTGTCGATGACGGCGTAGAGTGGGCAGAATCGGAGGAATCGGTGGGCTGGGAACTCTGTGAGATGAAAGTTACAACGGCGTTCAAGGAAACGATATAGTTTTCAAGCGCCGAGTGGCCCCGCAATATTTGCGCTCAATTAAAAATTCATTTTTCCTCTCCCAATTAAGATGGAGAGATGAAACCAACGGCATTCGATTGGGGATTAAATACTCAATGGACCAACACCAGTTACATCCCTCCATCCTCCACGGGGGAGTGGAAAACTCGCGTTGAAAGTCACGACGGCGCAGAAGAAAACGATACAGTTTTCAAGCGCTGAGAGGCTCCGCAATATTTGCACCCAATTACAAATTAATTTTTCTTCTCCTAATGAAGATGGAGAGATGGAACGAACGCCAATCGATTGAGAATTCAATTCTCAATGAATGACAACGGTTTCATTCCTTCATCTCAGTTAGGGGAGGGGGGGAGAAATCAATTTTTAAATCGGTGGAGCCCCTCCAGCCTCACTCGACGCCGGAGAACCGTTCGGGGTTACTTCGCACTTTTGAAAATTCATTCCTCTGCTCCTAATTGAGATCAAGCAATGAAACCGTTGTCATTCAGTGAGAATATGATTCTCGATCGATAGGCATTGGT
Organism: Diachasma alloeum; assembly: GCF_001412515.2. Taxonomy (NCBI): domain Eukaryota; kingdom Metazoa; phylum Arthropoda; class Insecta; order Hymenoptera; family Braconidae; genus Diachasma; species Diachasma alloeum. The sequence continues at coordinate 88,138 of NW_021680619.1, read as the reverse complement.
TTCATTCCTTCATCTCATTTAGGGGAGGAGAAATCAATTTTCAAATCGGTGGAGCCCCTCCGGCCTCACTCGACGCCGAAGAAGCGTTCGGGGTGACTCCGCGCTTTTGAAAATTCATTCCGCCGCTCCTAATTGAGATTAAGGAATGAAACCGGTATCTATTTATTGGGAATTCCATTCTCAATCGATTGGCGTTCGTTCCATCTCTCCATCTTCATTAGGAAAAGAGAAATTAATTTTTAATTGGGTGCAAATATTGCGGAGCCTCTCAGCGTTTGAAAACTGTATCGTTTTCTTCTACGCAGTCGCGAATTTCACCGCGAATTTTCTACGCCCCCAGGGAGGATGGAGGGATGGAACTGGTGTCAGTCGATTGAGTATTTAATACTCAATCGAATGCCGATGGTGTCATCTCTCCATCTTAATTGGGAGAGGAAAAATGAATTTTTAATTGAGCGCAAATATTGCGGGGCTACTCGGCGCTTGAAAACTATATCGTTTCCTTGAACGCCATTGTAACTTTCATCTCACAGCATTCCCAGCCTACCGATTCCTCCCCTGGCGTGATTTCTATCCCTACTCTAGCTCACTTTACGTCGTTATCGACACTCTCGGACTCGTGCCCTGCCTTATTCACAGGTACGGCCGCAAAATTAGTTCATGCGCCACCGCTACGAAATTTTGCGGCTGAAGCTTCTCCATAAGCGCTGGCAATCTCTCCTATAATCTCTGTTGGCAGCATTATTAGCTTCCCGCGCAATCTCCCCCTCTTTCTCGCTTGTCATCAGTGCAGTGCACGTGGGGAGCCCACGCAATAGTGAAATAATTGCAAAAATGGTATGTATAAGTGGTTTTATTATTATTTATTGATAACTTCCTTTATTTGTTGTTAATTTTAATGATTTTGTCCGACCATTCATATCAAGACAATAATTATGAAGCCGGCGGACAAAAAATCTAACCTATACAGGTGAGGTTAATTTGTCAGTCGTTTCCATAATGTTGTTATTATTCGAATTGTTAGATAAAATCATTAAAAAATTATATATTGGCCTTTTATTTTCTTTCACTGATTTTTTTTGACATTTTTAAAGTAATCTACATGCTTTTTTGTATAAAAATGAACAAAAAAAATCAATTGAAAAAACGATGCAAGCAAAAATAACAAATAAAAAAGTTATTAATTAGCAAGAAAATCAGTGAAAAGAAATGAAAGGGAAAAACATCAAATTTCAATGATTTTGTCTAATCATTTTCATTATTTAAATGTTTAGATAAAATCATTGGAAAAAGATGCAAATAAATGAAGAACAAAAGTAAGAAAATAAGCAGTGAAAATAAATGGAAAGGAAAAACCTCAAATTTTAATAATTACACTCTCGCTGAGCGATTTGGAAAATACTGTTGATTTGAACGATTTAATGAAACAATCTTTCGATAAATGGAAAGACACCATTCAATTTTGTGATCATTGTGCCGATTATGTTAACTTTACTCGAAAGACGAGAATAAATTCAACATCTGACGTACTTTTTGTACAATTGAAAATATTTAACGTAAATAAGAAAAATATTAAGCAGAAAATGCAGAATTGGAAACTGAAGGCAGTGCCGACAACTTGTGTTTCTGTTCCGAGTAATCAATATTATGTTAATAGTGCTATACTGCATTGTGCTACTCATTGCGATCACTATGCTTGCTTATTAAGAGATAACAAAAATGATTGGATATACATTGATGATGCCGTTATTTCAAAAATTCGATGGCCGCGGAACGCTAAAGATGTGTATATATTATTTTTGGAGAAAAAGAATGAAAATTCGAAAAAAAAATAATTTTGGTGAAACTACAGAAACGTATTTTTTTCCTTCACAAGAATGCCATGTGTAATATATTTAGTTCATTTAACATAGATGATTTTGAGTTGCTGAAAGTGGTGAACCTATATTAGGTATATATACCAAAATTCTATTTTAAGGAAGTCGGGTTCAATCCTTAAGTCCCTAAGAAATACATATGTTGAAGCAATCGATGAAAGTTGGTGTATGTGTCTAAAATCTGACTCAGACCCTTCACGACTGGTAGACACCTGAGTACCTTTGGGGGAAACCAATCTGAGCAGTCATAAGTCTCCTTAAAATTTTTTTATTCAATTCAACCATTTGAAGACTATTATGGATGATTTTATTCCGACATAATTCCAAACAAAATATAGAAAGCTAAAAAATTGAGGAGAAACTCTATTAACGGATAATTGTTTTAGTTAACCATATTATTTTGCAAAAGATTGTTATGCTTTGCAAAAATGAGTGAAATCCTATAAAAAAATCACAAAAAAACTTTTGTGAAATTTTTTTGCCAAGTTGAGGTTTTATTGCCTGATCCTATTTTCCAAAAAAATATCCTCACTTTTATTTACAAAAAAATACTTGAAATAAAAAATACGCCAAGCACGTCGTTCACAAATGATATTGAATAGAGGGACCTGATGTCTCAAGTGAATGAATCCAGTAACATATATGAATGGAAATGTCGCCATTGGAGACGCTAAATAACAAAACGCCCTCTACAAATTGNACCATTTTGGGAAGGGTCTGGGGGTGACCCGCGAATGGGTGGTGGGATGGGATTAATTAATTCGCGGTTTTAATTCGCGCTTTAGATTCGCGGTTTTAATTCGCGGATTTTACTTTTCGTCGATTCGGGGGTCAAGAGCTATGGGAGAGTCCCCATGAGTGGATGGTAGGGAGGTGGAGTATATTAATTCGCGTTTTAATTCGCGTTTCAATTCGCGGTTTTAATTCGCGATTTAGTTCGCAGTTNCGGTCGAATGGTCGGTAAATGTGAGTCGGGTGCGTGAGTAACTCGACAGTTGCAGTCCCGCTGTCACAGGGACACGTTCGGAAGGTTACTTTTGTCCTCCTTGTACTCAATGTTTTTCTTTATGTTTTTCAGTTGATTTATTCGCCGACTAATTATTATTAAGGGATGAAACAAAGACTGTTCAATGGAGAAATAAATTCCACATCCATCAACCCCCGTTTCATCCCTTAATCTCTGTAATGAAAAAATGAAAACTCCGACGAAAGTCGCGGCGCTATGAAAAACCTAATGGTTTCCCAGCGCAGTGACTCCCGACAACTCGCCCGCTAATTCAAAAATCGTCTCTCCCCTCCTAATTAACATTAAGGANTTCTTGGGTGGACCATACAACGATTTCATTCTAGGCCAGTTCTTAAAACCAACTAAGGAGGAGTAGAACGCTTTTTAGAGGACAAAGGAAAAAACAATATTTTAATTTTATTTTTCTTATTGATGAAATTTTTCAAAATTACAACGTATTAGTTTCTAAGAAAATACATAAATATTATTTTAAAAAAACAGTTCTTTTTTAATGTTAAAATTCATGACATTCATCACAATCCCTTATCATCGGAGTCGGCCCATCAAACGTATCTCCTTCAGTAGTTTTATAATGCTCTGAACATCTTCTGCATCTTTTGATGTACCAATCATTTTTCATCATATCAGTCAACTTGCCCCAAGCCTGCTCAACATCGGATGCGGCGATTGAGCTTATGAATGAATGCGGGAAATATGCAATATCCTCACGATCCATTAAACGTAAATTTTTCAATTTATAATAAATGTCCAGGGATCGACCAACCGATCCTACAGTCTTTGTTCTCATCATCATCCAGTTTTTGAATAGTTGCACATTTTTTACAGCACATGCCTTGTTCTCTGTGTAACGATGGAA
>NW_021680619.1:82873-84211 GCF_001412515.2 Diachasma alloeum | reverse complement strand
TAGGGCCGGTTCTGGCCCAACCATTTTGGGAAGGGTCTGGGGGTGACCCGCGAATGGGTGGTGGGATGGGATTAATTAATTCGCGGTTTTAATTCGCGGTTTCTATTCGCGGTTTTAATTCGCTGATTTCACTTTTCGTCGATTCGGGGGTCAAGAGCTATGCGAGAGTCCCCATGAGTGGATGGTGAAGAGGTGGGGTATATTAATTCGCGTTTAAATTCGCGTTTCAATTCGCGGTTTTAATTCGCGATTTAGTTTTCGGTTTTAATTCGCGCTTTAGTTCGCGGTTTTGATTCACGGTGGTAATTCGCGGCTATAATTCGCGGTTTGATTCGCGGTTTTAGTTCGCGGATTTCACGTTTCGTCGATTGGGAGGGCGGCTTTTAACATTCTTGAGATTGTATCAAAGATAAGAAGGGTTAAGTGCAAAAGGTCATAAATCATTTTTTTTACAATTTCTGNTAATTCGCGGTTTTGATTCGCGGTTTTTGTTCGCGGATTTCACGTTTCGTCGATTGGGGGGAGGGGGACTTTTAACATTCTTGAGATTGTATCAGAGATAAGAAGGGTTAAGTGCAAAAGGTCATAAATCATACAATTCCTAGAAAAGAGAAAGTGTCACATTCTTTGAATTCCTGAGATAAGAAGAATGAGTCATCACAGCAAGGGTTAAGTGCAAAAGGTAATAAATCTTTTTTTTTTGTACAATTCCTGGAAAAGAGAAAGTGTGACATTCCTTGAATTCCTGAGATATGAAGAATGAGTCATCACAACAGAGCAATTCCAGGAAGTGTTGAGAAAACATTTTATGCAGGGTTGAGGAAAACTTTCACTTTTTTAAAAGATCACCCCCGCCCCTTCATTCTATGAGAAAAAAGGAGTGGGGGGGGGAGGATTATATAACACTCCAAGGTCAAGGGCACAGCATCAGTATTTTTCACCCCGCCTCATGAAGAAGTACTTCATTCGACGACAACAAGCTTTGAACAAAACTCGTGAGTTGAAACATAGACTTGAGCGTCTGCTGAAAGATATCGACCAATTGAAGAGAATCNGAAAAAATTATAACTGCGACGAAAGTCGCGGCGCTATGAAAAACTCAATGGTTTCTCGGCGCAGTGACTCCCGACAACTTGCCCGCTAATTCAAAAATCGTCTCTCCCCTCCTAATTAACATTAAGAAATGAAACGGGGGTTGCAGGATCGGGAATTTAATTCTCCATCGAATAGCATTGGTTTCATTTCTTAATGTTAGTTAGGAGCAGAGATACGATTTTTTAATTAGCGGGCGAGTTGTCGGGAGTCACTGCGCCGAGAAACCATTGAGGTTTTCATAGC
>NW_021680619.1:79426-82753 GCF_001412515.2 Diachasma alloeum | reverse complement strand
TAATGTTAATTAGGAGGGGAGAGATGATTTTTTAATTAGCGGGCGAATTAATGAGGAAGCGCTCTGCGCCAAGAACTCATTGAGTTTTTCATAGCGCCGCGAGTAGAGGTATAGGGCCGGTTCTGGCCTCACCATTTTGGGAAGGGTCTGGGGGTGACCCGCGAATGGGTGGTGGGATGGGATTAATTAATTCGCGGTTTTAATTCGCGGTTTAGATTCGCGGTTTTAATTCGCGGATTTCACTTTTTGTCGATTCGGGGGTCAAGAGCTATGGGAGAGTCCCCATGAGTGGATGGTAGGGAGGTGGAGTATATTAATTCGCGTTTTAATTCGCGTTTCAATTCGCGGTTTTAATTCGCGATTTAGTTCGCAGTTTTAATTCGCGGTTTATTTCACGGTTTTGACTCGCGGTTTTGATTCACGGTTTTAATTCGCGGCTTTAATTCGCGGTTTAGTTCGCGGTTTTGATTCACGGTTGTAATTCGCGGCTTTAATTCGCGGGTTCGATTCGCANAATTTTTCAAAATTACCATGTATTAGTTTCTAAGAGAATACATAAATAAATATTATTAAAAAAAAAACAGTGCTTTTCTAATTTTAAAATTCATGACATTCATCACAATCCCTTATCATCGGAGTCGGCCCATCAAACGTATCTCCTTCAGTAGTTTTATAATGCTCTGAACATCTTCTGCATCTTTTGATGTACCAATCATTTTTCATCATATCAGTCAACTTGCCCCAAGCCTGCTCAACATCGGATGCGGCGATTGAGCTTATGAATGAATGCGGGAAATATGCAATATCCTCACGATCCATTAAACGTAAATTTTTCAATTTATAATAAATGTCCAGGGATCGACCAACCGATCCTACAGTCTTTGTTCTCATCATCATCCAGTTTTTGAATAGTTGCACATTTTTTACAGCACATGCCTTGTTCTCTGTGTAACGATGGAATTGACAGATGGGAGCTAGTAATTCCANTTCAAGCTTAATTTTCTATAGAGATAAGTGATCCTAAAAACACCTTTTCAGGAAAAATGATCCCGTCATCCGCGAAAATCTCTGTAGATTTTTCCTACATGATTTATGACATCCTATTTTCTTGTATTCCAACTAGATAAGGGTTAAGAGGGTATAAGTAGCCCCAAGAAAAAAAGTGAAAGTATTTCAGGCTTGAATTTCTCTCAATATAAGTGATTTTGAAAAAAGAAACCTTTTCACCNCTGACCATTATCTAGACTATAAAACTGAAGTTTTTCCATGGTTTTTCATCAGTTCTTACGTAAGACTTACGAGTAACATCTCAGTTCTGTCACGATGAATTCTCTTGTGTGCAAGCAGTGGCTCAAGCGTTTGGAGGATGAGTATGAGGTCGTGAAGATAGAGCGAAGAACAGTGGAAATTCAACAAAGTCTCCATAACATCCGGGGTAAGACGCGAGAGGTCAAACAACTTTTGGAGGGGGGTGTATCTCAGGGTCAAAAATTGCGATTGACATATATGTTATCACGATTGAAAACATTCGAAGTTTCATTTAAAGCCTTGGAAACCGTTGGGAGGGGGTTGAGAGAGAATTTAACTGATAGAGTGCGATGGGAGGATATTCAAAGTGCATTTGAAGGACGCATGAGGACTGGTGACATTATTAATTTGAAAAAACAAGATTTAATCAAATTTCTGAATGATGCTCGCCGGATGCTTTGTGTGCAACTTAAAAGTGCTTTAAAAAGGGAACGTGGTTTGAAAGTGAATGTAGTGTTATCGTGTAAATATGAAGTTAAAAAAAATGGAGAATTTTTGGAAGAAGAAAAATTTTTCAGCACAAAAAATGAGATTGTCTTGGTATCTACCGACCTCAACCAGTGGTTTGAAGAATTCATAAAAAATAAACTTTTAACCAAGGTGGATGAATTCCAAGAAAAGGATTCAGGATGGTCACTCCGAGAAGTTATCAATATGGATGTGAATATTAATAAATATAATCCTTTGCGTGGAGGTTCGAGTTTTGTTGAGGTACCCCGATGGATTCAACTGAAAAAGGCTGTCATCAATGTTCGAAATGAAGATGACTTTTTCTGCTTCTTATGGTCCATCATGGCAGCTCGGTGCAATGTCAAACATAAAGAACGATCGAATTCTTATCCACCATTCAGTACAGAAATTAAAAATTTCGGTATGTTCAATTATCCTATGGCTATAAAGGATATACCAAAATTTGAAAAACTGAATGACATGTCGATAAATGTATATATAATCGAATGTGATGAAGATACAAGAAAAGAATGGATCGTGCCATTATATTTGAGCTCGCGACCCCCGATGACACTCCAAGGAGCTGAGAAAACAATTCATTTATTGATGATTGACAAATAAGATGATCAACAGCCAACTGAAAAAATTTTCCATTATACATGGATCTCCAACCTCTCCAGACTACTCAGCAGCCAGTTATCGAAGACTCAACATCGCACATTTATATGTGATAGATGCTAATGCCATTTCAAAAGGGGGGAATCTTATGAAAAACACAGGATAGATTGCATATCCCTGAACAAGTGTTGCATGATATTTCCCACAAATAATGATAAATATTTGAAGTTTAAAAATTTTAAGCATCAGCTTCGAGTTCCTTTCGGTGTATATGCCGATACAGAGTGTTTGTTGGAAAAAGTGCCTTATAACAATAATGACAATGCTAAAATCTATCAAAAACATGTACCATATAGTGTAGCATATTATGTAAAGTGCCACTATGATGACTCAAAGTCTGAACTATGTGTTTATCGGGGGCGGGATTGTGTTGAGTAGTTTATTGAACAATTGCGTGATTTAGCTGTGAAAGTGGATGCCGAACTGCAACGCAATGAGCCCATGTATTTGACGGCGGATATGTGGAAGGATTTTAATGCAGCAAAAAATTGTTACATCTGTAGGGGTATTTTTACAGATAATGCACTGAAGCACCGAGATCACTGTCATTTCACGGGAAAATATCGAGGCGCTGCTCATCCAGGTTGTAATTTAAACTACAAGGAGTCATGTACAATTCCCGTAGTTTTCCACAACTTATCTGGTTACGATTCCCACTTTTTTATTAAGGCTTTAGCCAAACAATTTGAAGGTGTCGTGAAATTACTCCCCATCAACAAGGAAAAATATATTTCTTTCACGAAATCAGTGCAAACGACAAAAGTTCACCTGAGATTCATTGACTCACTTCGATTCATGGCAAGCAGTATAGATAAACTATCATCATATTTATCTGATGATAAAAAAATCATTACTGCTAATTATTACACCAACTTGAACCAGTTTAAACTT
>NW_021680619.1:78107-78860 GCF_001412515.2 Diachasma alloeum | reverse complement strand
GAATAATGAGTACATGGGGAATGACTATAATCCCGAGGATCCCAAGTCATACCTCATGTATTTTTATGTAAATAATTTATATGGAGCTGCCATGAGTCATTATTTACCACAAACAGGTTTCACTTGGGTGAAGAATTGGAATTCACTTGATATTGAAAATATTCCCAATGATTCAAGTGTTGGATACATTCTCGAGGAAGATCTCGAATATCCAGAAGAGTTACACATGGATCATCGAGATTTACCGCTTTGCCCTGAACACATTGTGCCCTCCAACGGAGAATCAAAGTTACCAAAACTTCTCACCACTCTGAATTCAAAGAAGAATTATGTTGTGAGATCTGTTGGTGGATACCATGAAAACCTCAAGCAATACTTGAATCTTGGTTTGAGGTTGACAAAAATTCATAGAGTGTTAAAATTCAATCAGAGTGCCTGGTTAAAAAAATATATCGATCTCAACACAGAATACAGGAAAAATTCTCAGAATGAGTTTGAGAAAAATTTCTACAAACTTATGAACAATGCAGTGTTTGGAAAAACAATGGAGAATGTTCGGAAGCAAATGGACGTCAGGCTGGTGACCAAATGGGAGGGTCGTTGGGGGGCTCAGGCCTGGATATCAAAACCGAATTTTCATAGCAGTGTAATCTTTGATAAAGATTTAGTCATCATTCAAATGAACCGCACACGAGTCCAATTCAATAAACCGATTTACGTAGGTTTCAGTATTTTAGATATTTCCAAAACTTA
>NW_021680619.1:71038-72356 GCF_001412515.2 Diachasma alloeum | reverse complement strand
CAGTAGTTCCAGTAATCCTTCAGTACAGGCATATTTCATGGTTTTTACTTTTATATATTCATCATCAAAAAATATTGGGGAGTCTCCTATCATGAAATTGTGTGTAAGTTTTCGAACACCATAAGCCTTATCCCATTGAGATGTACCGATTTTTGCTAAATATTTTCCTGTAAGAGTGTCAGGATCGAAGCTATTTGCATCGCCATCGGTTTCTTCGTCGTCAGACGGTGATTTTTCAATGACTGGAACTATAGTATCATCATGTCGATTTTTGAGGANTGATTTTTCAATGACTGGAACTGTAGTATCATCATGCCGATTTTTGAGGGATGGAACTATAGTATCATTGTGAGATGGAATGATTGTCTCATTCAATGTCTGATCGAATAAAGAATCATCAAATTTGACCGCATCCTCAAAAGTCTCCCCATCCCACGGATCTAATTTAAGCCCCTTCGGGGTACTCTTATGTGCGAAACTTTGTCGATATTTCAAGTTAAAAGGCTTCACCTCATTTTTGTTATTCAACCACTCGCGTTTTTCAACATTATTACCAAGCAATTTCATGTTTTTAGAGGTCAATTTTTCGAGTGGTCTTACAATAGGTTTGAACACTTCATTCATTGCCTCGTCAACACTCTCTCTACCCAATTTCAATAAATTATGTTTCCGTTGAATTGCTTTCCTCGCGGAAGAAATCTGACGTAAAATTTCTTGTTGTTTAAACATATCATCCTTGCGTGGAGGCATGTTGACTCACTGGGATCTGACCCACAACTGTTTATATTTTACTCCACCCATCATTATTTATCTGAACTAAACAGTCGAAATTCTTCCTATATCTACCCTCATTAACATCACTATCTTTATCGATAACTAAAAACGAATAATTATTCTTCCAACATGTAGAGCATAATTGTTTAAATTTATCAAATGACATATCTGTATTCACATGATCATTATAAACATGCCTTAAATTCATTTCGTCCTGTTTGAATAGTACCAAGAAATTAACATTATCGCGCACTAAATGCTTCGGGATACGAGCATACGATTGACATAAATAAAAACTGTCAACTTTTTTATGTCGTCCCATACAAAAATATGCCTTAATGTTGTTTTGTTTCTCGCAAGCCACATCATCAAAAATGAACAGAGAATTCTCATTCGCGTTATCCACCGCCACTACCTCTTCATTATCTGAGACTGGATAATAGTGCAAGTCATTCAGAGGTTCCAGTAAATTTGGTAAAAATTGATATTTTGGTTGATTGAGAGACTTTGAATATACATAAATATTCGAAAATCTCAAGCCATT
>NW_021680619.1:66278-69386 GCF_001412515.2 Diachasma alloeum | reverse complement strand
GTGAGAAAATCAAGTTCGAGAGTGAAGAAATCAAGTTTAGGTGTGAGGAAATCAAGTTCGAGAGTGAAGAAATCAGGTACAGGTTTAAAGATATCAGATTTAGGGGTGAAGAAGAGGGGGAAACCTAAGGAAAAAGTTATATTTGGGATGATCCTTCGAGCCGCTAAAAAGTCGATTAAATTAAATAATGGATCAGCTGATGCTATTAAAACGGCTCTTAGTGGTGCTAGAGTAGCCGTAAAGCAGAATGGAGGGAGAGGTCGGGTTAGTATTCCCCGAGTGATACCTGTCCCTTCGAGAGTTGGGGGAATTTTACCTTTTCTCGTGCCGCTATTTGCAGGTCTAAGCGCCATGGCTGGCGGTGCAGCTGGAATCGCTAAAGCTGTTAATAGCGCTAAAGCTGCCAAACAACAACTCGCGGAAAATAAGAGGCATAATGAAGCAATGGAGGCTATTGCACTCGGTCAAGGTTTACATCTCAAACCCTATAAAAAAGGCATGGGCTTATACCTGAAGCCAAAAAACTATTAATGAAGCTACCACGCAGGGCTCTAACAGATGGAGATCTCAAAAAATATGCAAATCTCATGAAAATTCCACATTTTCGAGGTGTTTTCATGCGCAATGGATTACCAAGGAATGGACCATTCAAGAATGAATCAGCCATTATTAATTTGGATGATAAAGAAGGTCCTGGGACTCATTGGGTTGCATATAGAAAAATAGGGAATGATGTTACCTATTTCGATAGTTTTGGGAACCTACAACCTCCAACAGAACTTTTCAATTACCTTGGAGTTGGTAGCATAAAATATAATCACGAGCGTTTTCAGGACTGGAATACATATAATTGTGGACATTTATGTTTAGCCTTTCTCATTGGACGCTTATATAAGGAGGAGTATTGATGATTTTTCTATCAGTTGATATCGAGAAATCATGAGCGATTTATTAACGTTGACAGTCTCAGGAACATCGTCAGTATTGGATGTACAATATTTTCCACCAATTGAACTTTCTCCTGAGAAAAATTATGTTCTTGGTCTAGTGGAATTTCTAACTTTCAATTCTATACCAAATGTTGATACCAGCAATAACAAATTACATATAGGGAATACAGTTATTACTATCCCCACGGGGAGTTATGAAATAGATGATATTGCGAAATTTATGATAAAAAGTGTGGAAAAAAGTGATATTACTATAAATGTCAAAAGCAATAATAATACTTTACGAAGTGAAATAATTTGTAATAAGAATTTGGACTTGCGACCTACTGATTCGATAGGTCGACTTCTCGGCTTCACTCCTAGAATTTTGGAAGCTAATAAAACTCATGAATCTGATCAACCTGTAACCATTCTTAAAGTGAATGCCATACGAGTCGAATGTAATATCACTACAGGTGCATACAACAATAGTGATAAAGTTCATACAATACATGAATTTTTTCCAGTTGTTCCCCCAGGTTATAAAATTATAGAAGTGCCATCACAAGTGATTTATATCAAGTCTATTACATAATCATTAACTGAACTACAGCTACGAATTGTTGATCAAAACGGTGGTTTGGTGAATTTCAGGGGTGAGACAATCACTATCAGGCTACATATCAAGCCTGTTACATAATCATGGGCATTGTATACAATCGAAAGATTGGCTATTCCTATAAAAATAACCAGTCATGTCCCTCTTCAATCAGTTCGCGTGTTGGCTTCAAGGTGTTAACACCTCAGAACGTCAAATTTCTCCAGAGTCTCGGCCTCGTCGTGAAAAAAAGTGGAAAAGGGGTTTTTGCCAAATAAAAATATTTTTCTCTTGTTGGATACCATGGAAGAAAGTCTGAATATAAAAATTCCACCAGTGTTTGAGGAGTCCATCGCCCATTATGAGATCCATGCACATCAGCCATATGCTTCCACAGGGCTTGATAATAGTGATGAGATTCGTATCACTGTGCAAAATCAAGATCTCTGCATTTTACCAAGCAAAAGTCATTTACATATCACTGGTAAATTGCTGAAAGCTGACAACACCAAAGTGACTTTAACAACATTCGTAAATAATTCCATATGTCATCTATTTCAAGAGATCCGCTATGAAATTAACGCTATTGAAATTGATAAAGTCAAGAATGTGGGTATCACTACTCTCATGAAAAATCTTGTCTCATTGGCACCGAATCAAAACAATTCTATAGAAAATGCCGGATGGTTGGGTGTGCAAGAGAAATTGAGTTTAGTTGATGATGGACGCCGCTTCGATGTATCTATCCCACTGAGTATACTATTGGGGTTTGCTGAAGCTTATCGGAAGATTATCGTTAATGTCAAACATGAGCTTGTGTTGGTCAGAGCTCATAGAGATAATAATGCGATAGTTCAACTAGAAGATGTAAAGAAGATGTAAAAGTCACCTTGAATAAAATCGAGTGGTTAATCCCATATGTAACATTATCGGATACTAAAAAAATTCAATTGCTTAATTTCATCCAAAAAGATCCGCCCATACCGATAAGCTTCAGATCATGGGAGTTGTATGAGTATCCAATGCTCCCCCAGACGACAAAACATGTGTGGACGGTGAAAACCGCAACCCAGCTCGAAAAGCCTCGCTATGTCATTCTAGGATTTCAAATAGCGCGAAAAAATAGTGATAAGAAAAATGCTAGTAATTTTGATCATTGTAATATAGCAGATGTTAAATTATTCTTAAACTCTCAATGTTATCCGTATGGTAATTTAGATATAGATATGGGTAAGAATCAGTATTCTATACTTTATGACATGTATTCAAATTTTCAATCGTCATATTATGATCAACAAGTGAACAACCCTTTATTGAGTAAAACACTATTTTCAACAATTACTCCGCTAGTGGTAATTGATTGTTCTAAACAAAATGAATCTTTGAAATTTGGTCCAGTAGATGTTCGTCTAGAATTTGAAACAAGCTTAAGTATCCCCAAGGATACGGCCGCTTACTGTCTTATTTTGCATGATAGAGTAGTTAATTATCACCCTATTAGTGGTGGGGTGAGAAAAATAGTTTAAAATTGGAGGGGAGGAACGTATAAATTAAAATGTTAGAGCCCTAAAAACATCAGTC
>NW_021680619.1:64602-65920 GCF_001412515.2 Diachasma alloeum | reverse complement strand
AGAACAAAGACTGTACGATCGGTTGGTCGATCCCTGGACATTTATTATAAAGTGAAAAATTTAAGTTTAATGGATCGTGAGGATATTGCATATCTCCCGCATTCATTCATAAGCTCAATCGCCGCATCCGATGTTGAGCAGGCTTGGGACAAGTTGACTGATATGATGAGAAATGATTGGTACATCAAAAGATGCAGAAGATGTTCAGAGCATTATAAAACTACTGAAGGAGATACGTTTGATGGGCCGACTCCGATGATAAGGGATTGTGATGAATGTCATGAATTTTAAAATTAGAAAAGCACTGTTTTTTTTTTAATAATATTTATTTATGTATTCTCTTAGAAACTAATACATGGTAATTTTGAAAAATTTCATCAATAAAAAAATAAAATGAAAATATTGTTTTTTCCTTTATCTTCCAAAAAGCTTCCTACGCCTCCTCAGTTGGTTTTAAGAACTGGCCTAGAATGAAATCGTTGTATGGTCCACCCAAGAATTTCAGATTTATGACCTTTTGCACTTAACCCTTCTTATCTCTGATACAATCTCAAGAATGTTAAAAGCCCCCCCTCCTCCCAATTGACGAAACGTGAAATCCGCGAACTAAAACCGCCAATCAAAACCGCGAATTAAAGCCGTGAATTACAACCGTGAATCAAAACCGCGAACTAAACCGCGAATTAAAGCCGCGAATTAAAACCGTGAATCATAACCGCGAATCAAAACCGTGAACCAAAGCGCGAATTAAAACCGCGAACTAAATCGCGAATTAAAACCGCGAATTGAAACGCGAATTTAAACGCGAATTAATATACCCCATCTCCCCACCATCCACTCATGGGGACTCTCCCATAGCTCTTGACCCTCGAATCGACGAAAAGTGAAATCCGCGAATTAAAACTGCGAATCGAAACCGCGAATTAAAACCGCGAATTAATTAATCCCATCCCACCACCCATTCGCGGGTCACCCTTAGACCCTTCCCAAAATGGTTGGACCAGAACCGGCCCTATACCTCTACTGCCGCGACTTTCGTCGCAGTTTTTATTTTTTCATTGCAGAGATTAAGGAATGAAACGGGAGTTGAAGGATGAGCAATTTAATTCTCCATCAAACAGCATTGGTTTCATTCCTTAATATTAATTAGGAGGAAAGAGACGATTTTTTAATTAGCGGGCGAGTTGTCGGGAGTCACTGCGCCGAGAAACCATTGAGTTTTTCATAGCGCCGCGACTTTCGTCGCAGTGTTTATTTTTTTATTACAGAGATTAAGGAATGAAACGGGAGTTGAAGGATGAGCAATTTAATTCTCCAT
>NW_021680619.1:57178-64361 GCF_001412515.2 Diachasma alloeum | reverse complement strand
CATTGGGTTTCTTATAGCGCCGTGACTTTCGTCGCAATATTAATTTTTTTATTGCAGAGATTAAGGGATGAAACGGGGGTTGATGGTTGGGGAATTTAATTCTCCATTGAACAGTTTTTGTTTCATCTCTTAATATTAATTAGTCGGCGAATAAATTAACTGAAAAACATAAAGTACACATTGAGTACAAGGAGGACAAAAATCTCCCTCCGAACCTATCCCTGTCACAGCGGGACTGCTAGTGCCGAGTTACTCACACACCCGACTCACATTTACCGACAATTCGACCGGGACGCCGCCTTTCCCGTGGGGTACCAACTAACATTTTTGGAGTCAGTCAAACCCCCCGATCCGGGCCTCTACTCAGGTCTATCCTCTTTGATACATACGCTCATATGTCCATGTGTGAGCAGACTTTTATATATCTGTGAGCACTCCTAAACTGGCCATCTTGAAAAAACTAGCGCCACCAACGGTAACTAGCGTCGCCAATTGCCAATTCGATTTTCAGAAAAAAGTCCACTTGGCGCGCCCGGTTTTTTGTGTATACTTCAGAAAATAAAAATTATGTGTAATTGAGTAGTTGATAGATGGGTATCGAAGTTCATTTCTAGAAAGCAATAAACAAATTTCGGGGAAAATATTTTACAATGTCCGAAATTAAATCAAAGTTTGGTGACATAGTTACTTGAAAAACATTCGATTGTAGATTATTTTGATTCAACGGTCGATCGAGGAATCAACTGGAAATTATGTAAATCTTTAAAACCATATTCATTTGAATCAATTGAGATTTTGAATACTCCGGTTGAGTAATGTTGCAATCAGGGTTGGGCAGGTATAATACCTCTGGTATTATACCTAGTTTTCTACATGTAAAAAAAAGAGGTATTATACCGGAGAGGTTTTCTACCATTTATACCACATGTAGCACCATCTCGCGCCATTCGCTGAGACTCATCTTTTTCGGCGCGAACAAAGTATGCGCAGTCACGTGGGTGTACAATAACACCCCTTATATTTCTGCCGGTTTAATAACATTAAAATTTCTAATTGCTTAACGATAATTATTGAAAAAAGAGGAAAGATGGACTCAGGTGGAAGGCCTAAACATAACTTTTGGGCGGAGGGTGATTTTGAGAGACTCGAAGGTTATCGATCAAAATGCAAAGTGTGTGGCAAAACCTGGGAGAGCACAGCACAGGAGAGGTTAAAAGCCCACAGGTATAGAGTTTCAACTACCTTTGCATTTCGCAGCTATTAACTCGGTCATAATAATTGATAATAGGAATCGATGTGCCTCTAATATAATAAGTCAACACAAGCATAATTCCTCGATTCTCTTGAACTCTTTCATTTTAGAAAAAAATGTTCAGCTGATGGATATTTGGACACACTTGAATCAAGTACAACAGGCCTGCGCACTTCTGAACATCAGAAAGGTCCCGATGATCCTGAACATCACATTCCTTTGGATAATGTCCCTCAAACAGCATCCGAATTGCCTGCGACAACATCTATTCACACTTCTAGTCCATCATCGGCTCTACCAAATCGAAAACGTAAGATGGGCAACTACATCGACAGTATTACTGAGAAACAGCAGAAAGATATCGATCTCGCTCTAGCTAGACTCATATACGCTGAGGGTTTATCGTTTCAAATAGTTGAATCAAGCTACTCCAAAGCTCTGACTTCCAAAATGAGGCCGTCTTACGTTCCCCCGTCCATCGAAGCTCTGGCTACGGATATTTTACAAATTGTCCATGACTCAGTTGGAAAAGATCAGAAACAATTAGTTTCTTCAGATTGTATCTTTATACTCTCGAATGTCAAACTTGATCCAGAACCATTTGGACAATTTGCGGGAATTATTGTAACACATGAGAATAAGAAGATGTTCCCCAAAACCTGGGATATCCAAGATGGACAGCAATTTCAATCTCTGGAAAAGCAGATAATTGCTGAGGCAATAGAGCTGGCACGAGAGAAACATAATATGGAAATATATGCTGTAGTCTGAGGAAGCAAGGCGATGGATTCCAGTGTAGAGAAAGAACCACAAATTTGGTATTTTATTAAGACTGGTGCATGGATCGAATTGCTGGCTCAGTCTCTCGACCATACGCACCAATGCAGTCAACTGAAAAAAGTAGTCGCTGAATTGAATCAACAATTCATCCAAGATGACATCGTCGATCGTGGGGGAACAGTTCTACCATCCCTTCGAGGGGATTTTACTAACTCTTGGCAATAGCGAAGACAGCTGTATTCTTAGTATGTTCAGAACTTGTCGATCTTGAAGAAGCTTGTAGGAGAGGACAAAATCAAGTTGCGAGGTAACGTACCAAAACTGTTCGATTCACTTTTCGAAGAACACGTAAAGAATTCCCTCGAGGAGATGACTGCTCTCTTCTCTTTACATGAACGATGTCAAGTAGCTCAGATCAACATGGGAGAGTTGGCTGAAGAGTGGCTTCTATTGGAGAAATCACTGACTGATGTTAATTTCAATTTTGAGGAGGTATTGTCTCCAGCCATGCTTGCTGCGAATTTTTTTCACCACAAGTATCGTGGACATCTATTCGTCGAAAATCAAACTCGAATGATACAAATGGAGCAGTTCATAGTAGAGGTGCTGTCTGAGGAGGGATTAAATGGTTATGAGGCTTACAAAATACAAGGAAATGTGTTTAATGAATTATTCAAGAAGAAGTTGAAGTCATGTAAGTTGTTCTGGCAAATTGCTTCTACAAATTTTCCCGAGCTGGGGAAATTCGTTCTTAGACTCTTCGCAATCCCGCTGGTAGCCAAAGACCTTCGCCTGGAAGTGGTACCTTCCAATGATTTAACTCCCAATCGACACCAGAAGTTGAAAGAGGTGCATTACCATCTGAGAGTTCAAGATGTGAAGTAAAGTAATGTATGACTT
The DNA here is from genome assembly GCF_001412515.2 of Diachasma alloeum. Lineage (NCBI taxonomy): Eukaryota > Metazoa > Arthropoda > Insecta > Hymenoptera > Braconidae > Diachasma > Diachasma alloeum. Next base: position 61,429 of record NW_021680619.1, on the reverse strand, counting down.
GCGAAAAAAATTTCTTTAAAAAAAGAAGTTAAGCTTTAAACCAATGTATTATTTGCGAGACGATGTTCTTAAAACAAAAGCAGTTTAACTTTACGTTGAAAATATTCGAGACTTCTGAAGTTTAGACTGATTATGGATAGCTATTTGTTTAATAAGCTGAAGCTTATGGCGAGATATTCTCAAGAGGGAATACGTTATTTTCCCAGTCTTTTATTCCATGATGAAGCTTATTTCCGAGGAAAATACTAAGGAGTGGATTATTCAATGTCTTTTCTTGTTCTAAATGTTTTTTCAATATATAAAACTTGTTGGTACAATTAAGATTTTTTTGTGTTAAAACAAACGTAAGTGGAGGATTTGATATTGTTTATCATAAACACCGTTCATTCATGAAGAGCAGAATTTATTGTTTGACAATATTCATGTATCGAGTACATGGAACCGACACGATGTTTTGTTTAGAAGTTCTAATAAAAATTATTCTCACAATGAAATCTACACTACATTATCAATTAATCAGTCCATTTCGACATCATCTTTGCACAGAAATTCGTCAATTTCTCGCCACCGAGGATCTTGCAATTTCAAATGATAATACACAGAAACCAATTTCATGGACCGTTCTACGGTGAGACGATTCCGAATGTCTGAGTGGATATAAGCTCAATTAGAGAATAGACGCTCAATCTAGGCTGAAGAGCTCGGAATATTGAGTAATTTTCTTGCTAGAGTCGATAGTGCTGGGTAATGCACGTGAACCAGACTCCAGAAAGTTTGAGGAGATTTAGTTCCTTTTTTAAATAGAGTATCAAAAATCTCTTCCTTGTCCTGGAACTGCCTCAACCCTTTCAACTCTTCAGACCCTTCTTTCGCCAGTTCTTCATTTAAGAATTTAGAAACTGTCGTGTTGAAAGATTGCAAGAGAGCAAATCGTTTCCCTTGATATTGGGGATGTAAATAGTTTGCCACCAAAGCGATCGGCTGTAAAACTTTATTCAATCGACCTTCTAGAGTTTTATCAATCGAATCATCTTCGGTAGGAATGTTAAGTGTCATCCAAAATTCGACTGCGTCTGCGATTTTAGTTTCGGTCCTCTGGCATTTGTTCACCAGCTCACATACAGGGTCAAATAGCGCTACATAATCTTGCAATTTTCCGTCAAGAGTACTGTCTTCCAATAGCTTCAAGTGTTCTGGTTTGGGGGTGATGATCTTCTCGTGGACAATCTGGCGCATGATGTGTAAATTTTTGAGACAGCAACGCATGGTATCTCTATATGTACACCATCGTGTTTCACAGGCGAGCATAATTCTCGTACCACCACGTTTCTTCAATTCTCTCTCTCCTCGAGGGCTCTTGAAATCTCGCAGTAACTTATTGATAGATTCAGCGAACTCTTTTGTCACAAGAGACTTCAACAATTAATTTGCACTGTGAGAGTGACAGGTCGTATGACAAATGTTCACCAGTCGACCCATGCGCATCATTGATGAGGCATTATCGGACACTACCGCGTAGATGTTGATGTTGAATTTCTCCTTAGCCATGATTGCAGCTTCATCAATTACATCGGCTAATGCATCTCCAGTTTTACTCAACTCTGTAAAATCCCAGGAATGAAGAAAATAACTCCTCTTATCACTTGTGTAGATTGTGCAGACAACATTTTTGGTATTTGCAGAAGAATTTTTCCAGCCGTCGATTAATAACACACTATCTGTTTCAACGCTGCATTCCAACTGTTTACTCATTTTTCCATATAACTCATCCAAGAGCTTGGTGGCTACTTTTTTTCGTGATGGGATTTTATACGATGGATTGGGGAGATTAGCGAAGCGTTTGAAAAATTTTGACTCTACCACACTGAATGGCAAATTGCAGCCAGACAAAAGCTCCATTAAGGCTTCATCTACCTCGGAATTTAAGGCTCGTAGTGTGGACTTCTTGGTGGAAGAATTCTGTGAGGGTGAATCAATTTTCCTTCTCTTACCTCCAACCCCCAATGATGATGGATCCTGAGAAATCAAACATACGAGAAATTAATTCACAACATTCTCTCTCTGTATTCTATTTTCGTCGTTAATTGTTGCAAACAAATATGGTAATTAATACTAGCAATACTCACGTTCGGAAATTTATCTTTAGTCGATTTATTACTCATTCCTGAGAATTTATCAAGACTTTTCCACTCAATGTAGTTGGCAGGTCAATGAATCTCACTTTTTTTTTATGAAAAAAGTAATTTTGGTTATCAAACTGCTCTCGTTCCGAATATTCAATGTAGCTGTAAATTGCTTATTCTGGATTGTCAGGTTAGAGGGGTTCTATACCAATTTTCTACAGTTTTACCATAAAAAGGTATAATACCGGTATTATACTATATACCGTAGAAAACCCCGATTCTCATGAAACCGCCCAACCCTGGTTGCAATCCACTGATGAAGTACTGAGGCGTTCTATCCTAATGAATTGATCGGTAACAATCGGTACTTTCCATCAACGGCCACAGAGTGACACGGTGTTAACTAAGATATGTCTTTGATCAATCACAGTTCTCCTTTTTAGCACTGTGTTAGACAGTGCCCTATGATGGAAAGTGCCCAGTGTAATTGACTTACACCAAAACCGGGCGCGCCAAGTGGACTTTTTTCTGAAAATCGAATTGGCAATTAGCGACGCTAGTTACCGTTGGTGGCGCTAGTTTTTTCAAGATGGCCCGTTTGTGAGTGCTCACAGATATATAAAAGTCTGCTCACACATGGACATATGAGCGTATGTATCATCTATGTGTATTCTCAAGCCGGAAATTTGTAGAGGGCGTTTTGTTATTTAGCGTCTCCAATGGCGCCCGTTCCATTCATATACGTTACTAGATTCATTCACTTGAGATATCAGGTCCCTCTATTCAATATGATTTCTGAACGACGTGCTTGGCGTATTTTTTATTTCAAGTATTTTTTTGTGAATAAAAGTGAGGATATTTTTTTGGAAATCTCATTTACAAGTAAAAAAAAAAAAAATAATAATACTAATAATATTATTGTCAAAAACAAAAGAAACAACAAAACAAATGCAAACCACCATATTTGCGCTAAATTTCGGGAAAAGCTCTAATATAGACAATTTGCAAAAATTCGCCGATTCTCTAATCGAAAATCCGATTTTCAAAAACAAAAAAATCCAACTCTCAATTCGTAAAAAAAGTTGAGAGTTGAATTTTTTTTTAGAGTTAAAAATTGAATTATTGATTCTGAATAATCTCGCAATCTAATTTCAAGTTTTTCTGAGAGTTGAGAACTGGATTTTTTTTGACAATGGGATTTTTGATTGTCAATTATCTCTCAATTTATTTTCAGATTTCCATTTTGAAAATTGAATTTTTGATTTTCAATTGCCTTTCAATTTACACTCAACTTTTCCACAGAGTTGAGAATTTGCTTTTTTTAAAATAAGATTCAGATAGAGCTGCGAATGCATCACATGACCTGTCATATGACGGTCATGTGATCATCATTGACGGTCATATGACGAGACGTTTTCCACAAATGTTACAATTTCCCCATCCTTTTATGACCGTCACAATTGGCAAAGAAAAAATGACAGTCATTTTTTATCTATACAGATATGAGCTCATTTTTTTATCATCAATTATTCATTGAATTCATTTTGCATTAGCCTAATGTGCATTTTGAAATCAAAATTACGGTCATTTTCCATCTATCTAGAGATGAAGCTATTTTATTTATGACAGTCACAAATTTGAAATGAGTTTGACCGTCATTATGTATCCTGTGACGAGGCATATTCATTTATTTTTTATTATTTTTCTACATATTTTCTCCCACTACAGACTGCCCCCTAAAAGGTAAATTCCGCCACCGTTGGATACCCCTTCCCCAGACTTTTCCCCTCATCGCCCCACTACCCCCGCCCCTGGACATCGCGAAGACATCAGCCGAAGGAAGATATCAGTTCCGGCCCCACCCGATCAATTGGAGAAGCCATCGCCCTCTGAAAATTCCACATACTGGACCCCCGAATATTCAACACCTGCAATAATCCCTTATGAGACATCCCTGGATTGTGGTCATCGTCACCACTCAACCGTGCTGATTGGCCCCGGTTGCTCCCGAATTAAAAACCGAAGGACATCGACACCTGACGAATCCCCACGAATCGCGAAGGAAAAGAAGAGACCGTCACTCGTGCATTAGCTGCCCCGTGAGTCGCCACGTGCCCCGAAAGTAGTA
>NW_021680619.1:51632-51899 GCF_001412515.2 Diachasma alloeum | reverse complement strand
TCGACAATTCTACTACAATGATAAGAGGCATTGGCCCAGAAATTATTGGTGAAACCCATAATGGGTCAGATCCATTTACATTCACCCGTATTTGTTACACTGAAACTAAGGAGTGAGTAATTGCCACAGATTTTTTATGTGTGGAATTGGAATATCTCCCATTCGGAAGCTTATTACCAATGTAATTGGTAAAGAGGAAAAAAAAAGCATCGAGTAACGGTTACATGACTTCTGTCAAATAGGCTTCTACCTGTCTCTTATACACAT
>NW_021680619.1:39416-43150 GCF_001412515.2 Diachasma alloeum | reverse complement strand
CCCAAACCTATCTAATATTCATAAGTGAAATAGAATAAAAAATATGCCTGCGACTGCTGACAGTTTACCGCCGACTCGATAATTTAACACTGGCGCCATCTCGCGGCATTCTCCCATCTGAACTTCTTTACCACACAGCACACCATCAATAATTTCTCCTAATTATACAAAATAACCTATTAATGGGTATTAATTGGGACCAATTGTTTGTCTATCAGCATTTAAATAATTTTTTGATTATATTCCAATCATTTTTGGCCCATTTTTCGCCTTAAAATGACATCCATGCATATCCATACTACATCCATGCTACAACATGGATCCTTATTCGCCAGGGTTATAATTATTCCACAAATCATAGGCGTCATTGGGACAACAAAAAGCACATATATAACCAAATAATTTACAAAATTCCCTTGGCATTTGAAAATTTTTAGCTTCGTCGAGACAAAATTCTATTTCATCATCATTTTCGATTAAATTTCTTTTTTTCGCTGCTTCATTAAAAGTTTCACAAGTGATGTCTTCAACTGATCGTAACTCTGTAAAATTCTTCACCCCTCTAACATGAAGTAATAATAGTCTTAGACTATACCGTTCTATGTCTTTAGGACTGACAAAATATATTCTACTTATCACCGGTTTGGTCATTTTCTTTCTTTTTGTCCATTTTTTCAAGTTTGTATTAAATACATAATGTGTGGGAATCTCTGAATATAAATATTTCCTTGCTTCGTGATCGTTCATATTCAACTTGAACCATGCTGTTAAGGTTGTGTCTTTGTATGCTTCAATAGCTCGCTCTTCCGATCCTTCCTTGAAGTAAATCTTTTGTTGATTCTCTAGATGGACTGCTAGTCGTACAATAGCATGCGATTGTTCATGTATTAGAAATTCATTAATTCTATGCATTGCTTCTGGTGGACATATATATCATGTTGATAAGTACTGTAGTATTTCATCGTATTTATATTGAGTTTCGTTGTTGCTATTAACTAATTCTATTAAAGCTGAATCGTGTCCTTTGTAGCAGTACTTGAATAAATACTTGATCCATAGAATTGTTGAACACACTTCGACATTGATATGACAGTTTAATACTTGTAAAAGATAGGGATTGTAAGGTACGACGAACCGATTATCCGCGACTCTAGTATTGTTTTTAGTCCGATAAATAATTGTTTTATCGTCATTAGATCTTTGATATATAGGATATGAATTATCACCCATAATTGTTGTTTCTGAAAATTCTTTAGGAAAATGTTTTGTGCATTTCTTGGTTTTAGTATCCATACACGATGCTGATGAATTTTGTTCTCCACCTGGTCTATGTATCATAAATTGTTTTACCATTTGATGCAATGTAGGTTTTTCGTTTTCATCTGGAATTTCCGCGGAAATGATTTTATCCACAGTGTCAGAATCTCGAATAATATATTCAGTTTCGAAAAAAATCACCATATGTATATGCGGTCACCCTCTCTTTTGAAATTCGACAACATAAAGATATGCAGTATGTCGTCCGAAAATTTGTACATGGAATAATAATTCTTTCAATTTATCCACTTTCATTTTAAATACCCTGGCAACTAAATCAGGTCGATCAGATGCTGTTTCACCTGCCTGTAAATTTTCTTGAATTTCGGTCCAATTTGGATTACATGTCATCGTTACAAATAATTGTGGTTTTCCAAATTTTTGAGTTATACTTAAAGCATTCATATATATCTGCTGGTATGCCCGTGGACTACTTTGAAAAGATGACGGTAAAATAATCATTTTTCCAGGCGCCTCACAATGATTATCATTCGATTTTTTTTTCACATAATCCATCAGTCCGCTGTACATCTCTGATCGTAGTTTAGTTTGTTCTTGCCTAATAAATTTTAATCTTTCGCTCTCAATTTTCATCCAGACATCAACAATATATTGTTGTGTGAGTTTTCCTGCAGATAGACATGGATTAAAGTTTTTCCTGACTGATTAATGATAACTATAGAATTGTAATGGGGTGACACATCTAATTCCGATTTCATGTTTTATATTTGAAGTCCATCCTCGTTCTCCTCTTGGAAATAATAATGGGTAAGTCATAGGATGAACATGTGAACTCAGACTTGAAATTGGTACACTTGGTCCACCCTTTGGATGTATGCATATGTCTCTGTCTTTAGGAGGTTGCCCATCATCAGATGAAAAAACCACGGATACTTCATTACATGTTGGTAAATTGAATGTATTTTTATTTAATGAAGGATCTCGCTTCAACCACATCATAATGTTTTTTGGCTTTCGTTTTTCAGTTTCAGCTTTCAAAATTTCTTCTTTTTCTACATTGTACATCATTCTGTATGCTTGTAAATATGGATGTTTTGTCTCTCAATAATTTATCTAATATATACAGTAAATCTTCTCTACATCTTATATTACATTCATTCTTCATTCGTTCTTCATTAGCTTGTTTCGTATCCAAAATATATAATTGTCCATATTTCCTTTGTTCATTTTCATCAGGATGTAACGAGTAGGTATTATGGTAGATTTGGCCATGAATTCTATACACAAAAGGTCCACGTCCAGGCGGAGTTATTACTTTAGCACCCATACTTGGAAAAGCAAGAGCGCTGTTATAACAACGTATATTCTCTTTGAAATTATAAAAGAATTCTGATTCCTTGCTTAATAAATCTCTCAATACTTTTGGGTAATTTCCAATTTCATCAAGTTTAACTTTTCCTTTATGACAACAATTTTTGAAATTTTCATCTGAAGGTATTTCCGAGAAGAAATGTGATGCGTTACAAAATTTACATTTTACATTCATTTTCCCACCGTAATGTATTTCAATATTTCCTTGAGTAATATCATTTTTATCACTTAAACCACTCAAAAAATTTCTATATTTATTATGTTGCTTTTCTAGTTTCTTGAGCTCAATATCAGGTTCAGTGTCACTATTATTTTGGCCTTCATAGTCACTTGAATCGTCTCCAAATTCTCCAGTTATGTTTGAATATTGCTCCCGTAATTTTTTCATCTTTTCCTTAGCTAAAATCTTACATTTTCGATATAATTTATCATTTTCTTCTATTTTGCTGTCATTCAATTCATCATTTTGTGGAATAGGTAATTGTATTTTTGAAGGTATCAATGTTTACTCTTTCATCACTAATTATTCTGATTTTATACTTTTTCCCTTTGTTTGATCGCTTTCTTATTCTATATAAATTTTTCAATCGTCGTCGTCGAATTTCGTTAGCCTCAACAACGGAAGGTCTTGAAGTATGATATTCGTTGTAAGGAAAATGTTCATAGGTTTTATTCAGCAGTAATTTTTGAAAATGATTTTTCAATTCATCTTCATCATATAGCAGTTGTGATGGTATTTTTCCAAACGAAAGTGAGATGGAAAAAGCTATGGCAAGAATTACCCCATCATCCATTGAATCACTCCGTTGGTTTTGTACAGTGTGGTAAATAATTCGAGGATTGAATGGATACAATTTATCTATGTATATAGTTGTGTAAGTATTTATCTTCAATAGGTTCATGCTATTATATATATTAATCACATTATTTTCGTAATGAATGCAGATCCAATGTTTGTACTGTTCAGCTTCCTTATTAATCGTTGACGCATTAGTTGAAATGAGTTGAATATGCCGTTTTTCTCTTTGAATTGGAATGATGGTTTCATGATTATAAAATGACTGCATTGTTATACCGGTATTAAC
>NW_021680619.1:36760-39406 GCF_001412515.2 Diachasma alloeum | reverse complement strand
AGAAAATTCTTCATAGTTTTCATCCACCAGAATACTATATAAATGTTCTCTCATTCGGGTCACATCGTATAATGTCGTCGAAGGATCTCTTCCAAATGCTATAGAAACGGTAAATGCAATAGCGAATACACCACAGACGGTCATGTTGTGTTGCTGTTGTACGATGTGATATTCGATATTCGGATTGAAAGGGAACAATTTTTGTAAATATGTAAATGAATTTTCATCTATCATTCGACGGTTCAAACTATCATAAATATGAATGATATTATCATGATAGTATGAACAGAACCAATGGCCATCTGATATTTTCGTAGTGCCCATAATTGTTTCAACAATTTGATCATTTCCAAATAAAATTTGTATGTGTGAATTTTCTCTATTTATCTGATTTATCAGATCAGGTGTTTGCCAAAGTATAGGTAATTGCATTCTCATTTCTGTTTTGTACTGGAAAACCTCACAAAATTTTGCCATATGATCATCTTCTAATTGCCCTGATTCATTCAAAATGGTTTCTTTAATTTCCTGTGAAAGCATTTTCCTTATCTAATTTTCTTCAATACGAAATTCCTGAAATTGAGAATTCTCTTCTTAAAATGATTATGTTGGAATGGACAATTTATATGAATAAAATCATTAAGAATCCTTACTTGATATTTTTTCCCTGCATTCAATGAACGAAATTATTCCTTACATAAACGTCACAAATATCTCACACCATTCTTGGGAAAAATCTCACTCCAGTGAACAACACAACTGTATAATGAACGGTTATTCATTAAGTATAACTTAATTAAAGGAAAAATGTCTTTCTTTTATTCAGTATAACGAAGCTAAATAACAAATGAATTCATCAACATTCTATCGAATTTAAATCGATGTCTTGTACGATAGCATACATTATCGTATGAACTTATCCATGTGTTCATCACATGATATAGTAATTCCATTCACTTTCCATGGTGAAATAAAACAGAAAACTGTAAAATCCACGAAGAATTGTATTATTCTTTCATTTCATCAAAACTCAATACATGAAAAAAATTATTATGAAAACAACACGTTCGAAAGCCCTACAATTTTTATGAAAAATACTTATCAATGGTCAAAATATACCACCAAAATTTCATGCAAATATTTGGAAAACTTCTCGAGATATGCGACATGACAACCAATGTCCACATATGGAAAACATTGTATCATAAAAACTACGTATCCGATGTCCTTCAATTTTTACAGGAGATACTCATCAATGACCCAGAAATACCACCAAAATTTCATGGAGATAGTTTGAAAACTCTTCGAGATATGCGAATTAACATAAAATGTCAACAAAAAAATTCATATTTCATAGCCATATATTTTCACATAGATATGAACTATCCCATGAATAGACGTTTCTATCCAGTTTTTGAGATGGAATAGTACAGAAAACAACGTTAATTCATGAATCCGAGCCAGAATTTTTTTGACGATTATTATGTAGTAATTTGTCGACAAAGCCAGTTTCAATGGAGCGCGGAAGAAGAATCTCTTCAACATCCAGAATTTTTGAATCAACTTTTTATGCCTGAATGTCGATGGACGCCAAGTACCTACGAATCCCCTGCAATCAAGTTTTACCTCTGACGGGTGTCTAGATGTGGAAGCTTTTAATACCTTATTTGCGGGGACTGGACCGCATTTTAGTGAACATGGAAATAACATTTCTCGTCTAGCATATTCCGACGGCTTTTGTTTATTCGTNAAGAATCCCTTCAACTTCCAGAATTTTGGAATCTCGTAAAGAGTGGGAGTGTTCGTATTGAAATACGATTCAACAAAGCAACAGAGCACAATGTAAATTGTCTGTTATATGCCGAATACGATAATTTGTTGGAAATTGACTCAACAAGACAAGTTATTGTCGACTACAGTGGCTGAAAAAGAATACTAAACTATTTAATAGAGGTTCACCACACAATTACGTTAGTTGCGTCCAAACAACCGAGCAGGTGTCACACCATAAACCTTTTCTACCCGGGTCACAAGGCCACGACTCTTGTCCTGCGTACCATCGTCTTATGAATACACTTGAGCTCCTGTACGTACTACCGCATACCGATGCATCAATTGGAGGCGTCTACCCTGCTGACCGTGTCCCCTGAACATGGTCCCGGCCCTATGCCATCATCATCAACACCGATAACCACAACCAACAGGAAGCCACTGGGTTGCCGTTTACCTCGGTTCAAATGGACGAGGAATCTATTTCGAGAGCTTCGGAATGCCGCCCTTCGACACAAGAATCGCTCAGCGTCTTAAGCGAAATTGCCATGTATACGAATGGAGCCAGAAAAGACTCCAAGATATATCGTCTGACGTTTGTGCCCAGTATTGCATTACTGTGCTTCACTGGTTGTTGAATGATCGATCTTTACAATCCTTTCATAAACTATTTTCTTCAGACACAAAACGTAACGATCGCATTATTATGAAAATGTTTAAAAAAATTACTCAAAACCGAAATTGTAATCGTAAAAATTTAAGTAAACCTTTTCAGAGCTTATCTGGCAAAGGTATTTTACATTGTAATCAACGTTCCACTAAAAAAATATGTACCTTCATTAATTGATCAATAATAATAATAATAATAATAATAAT
>NW_021680619.1:33089-36740 GCF_001412515.2 Diachasma alloeum | reverse complement strand
ATCATCATCATCATCATCATCATCATCATCATCATCATCATCATCATCCTTTACAATTAAGAAATTTATCTATCCTAGACAATAAGAATACTTTCTGAATAAATAATTTATGTAATCCTATAAATTGAGCGTTATGTAGTTATTTCTTATTACCACCCCCCACTTTCCACCCGCCAGTCATTATCCATCTGGTGGCCATTTTCCACCCACCACCCACTTCCTGTGACCCTCGCCCCTCAACTTTGAAGCCCTGCACCCCAGGGGGCCACCCAGCGCACCGACGGCCTTTTCAAAGGCATGCCACCGTGGGGGGAAGGGGGGACGTGCATGTGTACTTCCTGGAAAAAAGGGGCGTGGGGGAGGGGGAATTCCTGAAAAAAAAATCGCCAATCCTAGTCACTTACTCCTTATGAGGCTTCAAACGAAGCGCCGCATCATACAGAGCCCAGTTCAGATCGAGTAAGTTGATATCCGGAGGAAGGACTGCGACCAGACCCGCATTCTTAATGGCCAGATCTTCAGGTCGGAGACGGAACTTCCTTGTGACTCTCTCCCGTCTTGCCCCTATATCACGAGAGGACCCCTGAGGCTCCTCATGGCTCTGTTGGGTCGGCTGCTCTGACTGTATATCCTCACCCCTCTGAGATACCACAAGAGGAGGAGGATCCATCAGCCCCCGTGGAACGACAAGCAAATCATATCCCTGTCGGCGCAAGCGACTGGCTTGATCTCTCAGATACTGAAATACTGAGAAATACTGAGATTCGATGCACGATCTCCTACACTGAGAAAAATTGATTTTTTTCACAATTTTCAAGAGTAAAATATCTTTTACTAAGAAAAAAAAAAACTCTTGTCAACAATTTTTGTCCTTGTCCTAAAGACGAGAACAATTCTTTGATGACAAGAAAGTGATTTCTCAAGCCAAGTAAAATTGCATTAGTTCATTTAACAGTTTTTTAGCCTCAATTCTGAAATATTTTAATGCAAAAACCACTTGAATTGACTGGAGACCTCGTTGTCTTGAGATGAACCAATTGTCCTCTTTCGGATATGAACTAATTGTAATTTTTCGAACAAGTAAAAAATTTCTTAGCATAAGATTTTTTTATTGTGAGATATTGAGCACTTGCTAATTTTCGAGCTATTAATTTCTTCATACAAGTAAAGACGTACTTCTCAAAATACTTTTGTCTTTCCAGTGTAGTTATCCGATGGAACTCATCCTTCAGCATGGTTATCATTACATCCAAAATTAATATTAGAAGTTCTCTGACATCCAAACGTTTATGTCACCTAAAAATGATCAGGGCTATTAACTCTGAATGCTAATTTTTCCAATAGAGAATAGGTAACATTTTTTCTATTTTATTTCATTCTATGAACATTAGTCTACAATTGCCAAGACTGATGATAGCTGCCGGTCGTCTGCTGAAGGCACGCGATAATCACCCACTGCTCGAAATTATTTACCCTTCCCGCTGGTGAATTACAATGACAATGACCGCAATAACGATCTTCGAAGTCTTTAGTTGGTGAACCAAATATTCACGATAATAGGTGAATCACATATCCAAACATCAACAGGAAACGACTGGCACGCGTCGTTCTCCAATGGAAGCGATTTACCCACGCCGATAGCTTGGAAAATTGCTAACAAATAATGATACAAACAGGGGTGCAGAAAAAGAGGGGAGCAGCCCCTGATTATTTGCACTTAGCTCTTTTTCTTTTATTATCCATCTTTTTTTTCACGTCACACTCCTTTATCACATTGTTGTCATGACTCTGAAATTTTTTTCATATTTTGGGAAGATGAGAGAAGTTTTTAGTCATGACCGCAACATATCTGATGAGCGAAGTTAATCATACAACTGCAAATGAAATTCCTGTTCTCTGTTACACAAACAGAAATTTCCGACTGACAAGAGCATGGCTACGCTTTATTATGCCAAACAATTGCTTGTCGGTTATACGGCCACGTGACCAGGCTCCTTCCGGCCGACGTTCGGGTTCCGCTTTGGTGACAACGCATCTTCCCTGCCACGCTTGGACCCCCCTCTTTAGCCGCTTTCCTCGTTTCAGCTGTGTTGGGAAGTGAATTCGGGGATGAACTTTTGTTGAGTTTTATTCTCATTCCAAACACTTTTTAATTTCATCCTGTTGATGTTTGCGTTATACAGAGAAGTTTGGTTATGTTTCCGGGTACTGTATTGATGTCCACATGAGAATACTATGAATAGCAGTGATGAGATTCATTAGATGTGAGTTTGGGGCAGAATGAATTTCGCGTTAAGAGTTTTTGAAGTATTCTCTTTTTTATGACTTTGGGTGACATCAAATATTGAGCCAAAATATCAGTATTGATGACAAACTAAAAAATTACTGGTCATGGTTTTCATCTGTAAAATTTACGCGCGTCGCTCTTCCATTTTTCTTTAAAACCTTGAATTTGATCGAGATACGCGGTAGCGTATCGGCCAAGAAAAGTTTTGACGCCGACTGTACAAAACATCTGGCTCTGGCCGAGCACAGCGTGTATCTATACACAACAGAACTTCCCCGTCCACTACCTCTAAATGATCGACATTCATTACAGAAAACACGGGACGACAAATCGGAAAATTGTCCTTAGTTACATATAAAATGCCTATAAGCTTTTCAACGGTGTAACTATTGTATTTTTTGGATTAACAGTAAAAAAGATGTATGCATAGCACTGGGCTGATATTCACATTCTTGCGATTCATATTATAAAGTCGGAGAATCAAGTCACAATATTGGCAGCGCCTGTCCAACTGATCCTCACATCCAACGTCGAAGTGTTGCCACCAGTGCATTTAAATGTGGGTTGTGATATTCTGGAGAATCACGGGACGTTTTATTCTCACTTCAAATTATTTATTAGAGTAAAACGAAAAATTAACTTGGTGTTCTATTTTCTATTTTTCGAAAATTCGTATTTCTTCTCGTCAAATTAGGTGTACAAATAAGTCTTAGGATACTTCGATTCCGTGTCATGAAAGTAATTCAAAGTTACCGCTTACATATGATATGGTGGGGTATGCTATGTAGTATCAAAACATACGGGAGTCATAAACATAACCTTAAATTCTGTGAATAAAACATGCAGACCGATAGGCTATCGGAATACGCGGTAGCGTATCGGCCAAGAAAAGTTTTGACCGACTGAGCAAAACATGAAGCCTAGAGCACCGCGTATCTATACACGACAGAACTTCCCCCTCCACTATCTCTAAATGATTTACATTCGGTATAATGAAAACGGGACGACAAATCGGGAAAGTGTCGTTAGTTACATTATATAAATCGCCTATGAGCTTTTCAACGGTGTAACTATGGTATTTTTTGGATTAACAGTAAAAAAGATAGAAGCATCGCAACGTGTTGATATTCACATTCTCGCGATTCACATTATAAAGTGTGAGAATCAAGTTGTAACGTCGGCAGCGCCGGTCCAATTGACCTTCATATCCAACGTTGAAGTGTTACCACCAGTGCATTTGAATGTGGGTTGTGATGTTGTTATGGCGAACCACAGAAAATGTTCTTCTTCACGTTAAATCACTTATTAGAATGAAACGGAAAATCGACTCGGTGTTCTATTTTGTTTTCTCTCGTCGAAAATTC
>NW_021680619.1:21648-33036 GCF_001412515.2 Diachasma alloeum | reverse complement strand
ACTGTTTGTGAGGTTATCGGTTTATGTTTGGAATGTGACAAAAGGGAGATGTGTCGAAAATATTGTGTGATCAAGTATTAAATGTCCGTGAATAGTTAAATTCGAGAAGAAAATATTCATTTTCCTCCGAGTGTAACAGAAAATGTTTTCATTCCGTGGAAAAAAATTCACTAAATTAAGTGACAGTGAAATGCGAATAATTTTGGGATTATTTAGGAAAAATTAGTAGGAGACAGTGGGATTAAATGGACACTTTGAACCCTTTCCAAAATGTTGATATCTTATTGAAGTGCTGATGAAATAGATTTTTTTTTAAATTAAAGTGCAGTCAGCCCCTTTGTAATAAGCTTAGACTGAGCTCAATCGATAAATTTATTCCTTGGTTGTAAATATTGAAATAAGAAGTCAGAAGAGTCCATTCCACCCAATGTTTCCCCAATATTTTTAAAAACAAAAAAAACAAAAACAGTTGTTTTCAAAAAGAATTCTTTGTGAACATTTCGTTTGACTATTCCTATAAGGAAATCAGTTCATCTCTCTACGAAATACAATCCATATAGGAATCATCAGAGCAAAAATTAACTGAGGAACCAAATCAAGTCAGAAAATTGTTAATAGATGATTAAAATTTTAAATTCAGTGGAGAGAATAATTCTGGAGTAGAACTGTTTATTTCCCTTCAATTGTTGATTCAAAAAATGTTCTATCTTATGAAAAATGGATCAGTTAAATTGAATTGAAAAGAACAAATTTTACCGGATGTAAAAACAGTCCTTGCTTATTTTGAAAAAAATAATGAAATCTGCCTAAAAACACATAAACAAATGTTTTTGTAAAAAAACTGGGCCAAGAAAAAGTTTTGTTTGATTCCTACTGGGAAATCGAAGTTTTTGAAAAATATGTAGAAGTAAAACAGGAAGTCAAGTTAGGAATTTTGAATAAATGGTGATAATACACATTCAGGTTTCTATAAAAAAAATAGTTCTCAATGGAATAAATATTTAAAAAAAATTCTCCATGAAATAAAAAATCAGTAGGAGCAGGACCAACGTTCTTGGCGCGGAGTTTTTCAATTCACTGTCTGTATCAATCTATTCCTCCATCCTCCGATCCGCGCCAAGGACGGTGGTCCTGCTCCTACTGATTTTTTATTTCATGGAGAATTTTTTTAGAATACTTATTCCATTGAGAACTATTTTTCTTATAGAAATCTGAATGTGCATTGTCACCATTTATTCAAAATTCCTAACTTGGCTTCCTTTTTTATTGCTATGTATTTTTCAAAAACTTCGATTTCCCAGTAGGAATCAAACAAAACTTTTTCTTGGCCCAGGTTTTTTACAAAAACATTTGTTTTTGTGTTTTTAGGTTTAATAGACACTGCATTCGCTATGAATTCCATCAAGAAAAAACTGTTAGGAAAGCATGTCAATCGATTGTTTCTATTCTTGGGGATAACATTGTATCTAAAAGTATATGTGAGTATTGGTATAAACGATTTAAAAAAGGTGATTTCGATGTTAGTGACCGTGAACGTACCGGAGCCCCTGTAAGGGTGGATGACCAGGAACTGCAAGCGTTGCTGGATGAAAACTCTTGCCAGACGGAAAAACAACTTGCAAAACAGCTTGGAGTAACTCGACAGATCGTTTCCTGTCGCTTAAATGCAATGGGAAAGATTCGAAAAGGAACAAAGTGGGTGCCACACTTTTTGACTCAAGAAAATAAAGATAGCCGACTTGACATACGTCTGAATCTTTACAATAAGCAACATAGAAAGTCTTTTTTGTGGAAAATTGTGACCGGCGATGAAAAGTGGATTTATTTTGATAATCCAAAACGCAAATATCCTTGGGTTAACCCCGGCGAGCCGACGACATCGACACCGAAGCGCAATATTCACTGTAAGAAGATATGCTGTGTATATGGTGGGATATGAAAGACGTACTACATTATGAACATTTGAAGTCTGGCGAGACAGTTACTGCTGATCGCTATCGTCAGCAATTAATAAGATTGCACCAAGAAATTGAACAAAAACGTCCATTTACTGGCAAAGGAAAACGTCCAATAAAATTGCTCCATGACAACGCCAGGCCTCATGTGGGTAAACCGGTCAAAGATACGTCAATAGCTCTTGGATGGGAAGTTTTCCCATACCCGGCATATTCACCGGCCTTAGCTTCAAGTGATTTTCACGTGTTTCGGAAGATGCAAACGTATTGACTGAGGTGCGATTCAAAACATTTGAAGAAGTGCAAAAATGGGTCGATAATTTCCTCGCCTTGCAAGATGAAACTTTCTATGCGGAAGGTATCCGTGAATTACCTAACAGATGGCTGAAAGTCATTCAAAATGATGGAGATTATTTTGATGTATAAATGTAGTTTACTTTTTTCGAAAATGAATTTTAAATTTTTTACAAAGTGTCCTAAAATTTATTTGTACACCTAATATATATCCGGCCCTCGAAGATGAAAACAGTCTGTGAGGTTATGGTCTATGTTTGAAATCTAGCAGAACAGCTCTTTGACAAAAATTGTATGTTAAACAATTCAGTAGTGAAGTGGTAAACCGGTTTACGTCGACTTATCTCCCAATTGAATTTTTGAGGAATATTTCCGAATTTAACGAAGATAGCGAAATTTTTGTAATTAGATTGTTTGGAGGGAAAACTGAATTTAGGGTGGATTGGGAAAGGGGTAGTGGAAATGCCGGTGAAAAACGAACGCACTGAGTCTATAAAAAATATACTGATTTATTCGGTGGAATCGAACCACCTTAGCGTCACTTGTTACACTCTGTTAATTGTCACTGAAATTAATTCAAACTGTTCTGAATTTAACACTGGAGATTTTCTGAACAATATACTGAATAATAGGAGACTGTACTGAGAATTTAAATAGGAGATGTACTGAGAAAACAAAATGTCTCGAACGGGTGATGTACTGACGCTGTTCGGACAACCGAAAGTAGCTTTAGAAAAACGATATACTGCTCGCTCAACTCAGTTGCTACGACTCTCTACGACTGACTCTGAGATTCGGTGATTGACTAGGCCTGACCGTTGACCCGAGGTTTCCCGAAGATTTTCGTAAGTGGCCGATCTGTGGTCAACCGTTGATGTACTGAATTTTAACTGCGTTTCAAACACCCCGGGGGCATTCAACATCAGGTTGTTGAATTACTGGATCTGGTTTCTGCTGGTCTGGTTCTGCTGATTCTGGTTCTGCTGATGCTTGCTAAGGGGAGAAAAACAGGGTGAGAGACGTATCACTTGCCAAATTAAAAACATATGGAAGATGATACTTAACTCTCAGTCCTGCAGTTCCTGGATGTCCCCTTGCTGTTGATCGTCTTCATCATCTGGGTGATCTTCTTCTGGAGGTTGTTCTGGTGTAGGTGGGTCTGTAGGAAGCAGACAGAGCTTGGTGATTGGTCTGTCAAACACCGAGTGGGCTGCTGTGATGTTCTGGAGATTAGGCGACCCATCTTGATGTCTGCCGACTTCTGCTTTGCTCGTTCTGGTCTTTGCTCCTGGTCTAGTTGCGATGACTCTGGCGATTGGCCACTGGGCTGGTGGAAGGTTATCGTCGACCATCAGCACCATGTTACCAACCTTGATGTTCTGCTGACGTGTCTTCCACTTGTAGATAGCCTGGTATCGTTAGAGACACTCTTTGGACCACCTGGACCAGAACTGTTGAACTATCCGAGTCACGAGGTTCCATCTCCTCATCTTGAGGGGATTCTCGTCGACGTAGGATGACTCTGGTACTATCTGTAGAGGCTCGCCGATTAAGAAGTGTCCTGGGGTGAGAACCTGGAGATCTTCTGGGTCGTCTGACATCGGATAGATTGGCCTGGAGTTTAGGCAGGCTTCAATCTGAACTAAGACTGTGTTGAGTTCCTCAAATGTTAGTGTTGTCGTTCCCAGGACTCTCTTGAGGTGATGCTTCGTTGATTTTACTGCTGCTTCCCATTTGTCACCAAAATGGGGTACTCTAGGTGGTGAGAAGCTCCACTGAGTCCCATTGGTGGCGAGAGCAGCCTGAACACGTTGATTTTCTTCAGATGCTNCTCCATTTCTGGAGAGGGAAGCCTCCTGCCTGGCAAAGTCCTTGTAACTGCCATACTATCTCCTTGAGTTCTGCTGGTGAGTCTGCTCCGCCGTAGATGTCGTCTACGTAACGACCTCTGGTGATTGTCTCGACGGCTGCTGGAAATCGTGGACCCTCGTCCTCTGCTAACTGCTGGAGAACTCTCAGAGACAGCCATGGGGAGCAACTGAGCCCGTAGGTGACGGTGGTGAGCTGGTAGGAGATTTGCTGTTTGTTGTCGTCAATCCACAAAATTCTCTGCAGGTCCCAATCATCCTGATGAACTCGTATTTGCCGGAAGNCCACTGAGTCCCATTGGTGGCGAGAGCAGCCTGAACACGTTGATTTTCTTCAGATGCTTGGTGATAGAGCCTTTCGAGTTGATCTGTTACTCCGACGAAGGTGGTGGCGTTGCNTGGTAGGAGATTTGCTGTTTGTTGTCGTCAACCCACAAAATTCTCTGCAGGTCCCAATCGTCCTGATGAACTCGTATTTGCCTGAACATCTTGACTATGTCAGTGCCAAACACGAGCCTGTGCTTTCTCATCCATGTTAGAACGTCCATGGCGTTGGTCTGAAGTTTTCCACCTGGATGTAGAATGTCGTTGAGTGACGTTCCTGATGAAGTGGGGCTGGAGCCGTTGAAGACGACTCTCAACCTTGTGGTGATTGCATCTGCTCTCAGAACCCCGTGGTGTGAAAGATAATAAACGNCCTGAACACGTTGATTTTCTTCAGATGCTTGGTGATAGAGCCTTTCGAGTTGATCTGTTACTCCGACGAAGGTGGTGGCGTTGCCACTGTACATGACTGCTGGAATACCTCGTCTTCCGGTGAATCTCTTGTAAGCTCCGAGGAAGGCTTCTGTGTTTACCTGTTGACGAGCTCTAGGTGAACTGCTGACGTGGTGAAGCACACGAACACTGCGATGTGCACTGATCCCGGTTGAGCATTCGTGGGTCNTCTCTGGTGCTCTTTGCATATGACCCAAAGTTTCGTACTCGTTGATGAACTCCTTGTACAGCTGGGCATATGCCTGATTATTGGTGAGTTTGCTGACTGTAGATCTGAGCTGACGCGAAGCCTTCAATTTCGACTCCCTGAGAGCTGCTGTGGAGGTTTTCAATGGGAGCCTCACTATGTACCGTCCCGTTGAATCTCTGCTGTGTGTAGACCTGAAGTGTTTCTCACACTCCAGCTCGTCTGGTGATAAATCTGAATTTTCTGACTGCTGAACTGGTAACTCTTCCTGGACCCAAAATTTCTGGAGAAGTTCTAGAAGTTGTTCGTTTGAGGAGGTCCTTACAGCTGATAGGGAGATCCTCGCTGAACAACCGGTGCAGTTGATTGGACCTGATAGAATCCAACCAAAGACTGTGCGTTGGCCGACGACTTTTGACTGCTTGGACTTGACAACTTCATCTCTGATGATTCGCCCGTAGTTGTCAGCCCCTATGATGATATCGATTGGTCCGGGCTTGAGATACTGCTGATCTGCTAGCTGGAGATTTTCTAATGAACCGATGTTCGCTGAGGCACATGAGAACGATGGTAGAATTGCGGTGAGTTTCTTCAATATGTGGGCGCTGATCTGAACCTGTTGATTTCCGTTGATTGCCTGAAGTGTAACTGATATCAATCCTCTCGTGCTGCCGGAATTAACGCCTCCAATTCCGATTAATTCCAACGTTGTTGATTTCCTGGACAAGTGCAGTTGATTTACTAGTTTTTCTGAGATGAATGACACCTCTGATCCCTGATCGATGANTGCTGCCGGAATTAACTCCTCCAATTCCGATTAATTCCAACGTTGTTGATTTCCTGGACAAGTGCAGTTGATTTACTAGTTTTTCTGAGATGAATGACACCTCTGATCCCTGATCGATGAGGACTCTGTCTCTGCTGGAGAATCCTCGTGGTGATTTCACTATAACTCGGGCTGTCGCCAATAGCACCGATTGTTGATCTTCTGAAGGTTGATTTGACTGCTGGTTTCCATTGGTCATCTGATTGTTGAGGTTAACTGCTGCTGTTGATGTACTGGGCTTAGCTGTTGAGAATGACCAATGAGAAAGTGAATGTACTGATTATATTAAAGGAACATTCACTTACTCTGGTCCTCGTCGATCCTCTCTTCTGCAGGTCTGTTGGCAGTTCCAGAGAACCCTGCAGCTTCCGAGTCACGACGTGGAGGAGCCCATCCTGTGTACCTGCTGCCTCCGTGGATCAGAGTGTGGTGAGATCCTTTGCACTTGTGGCATTGTTTGTCTGAGCTGCACCTGTCTTTTTTGTGCGTGCCCAGGCACCTGAAGCATAGTTTCTTGTCGATGGCCAGGGCGTTTCTCTTTACTGGGTCCAGCTCCTTGAATTGCTGACAATTGTCAACAAAGTGGTTCCCTTTGCACATGGAACACTCTTTCCTTTGGTGACTGTTCTGCTGAGCGCTGTCCTCCACTTGTTGAGTTGCTGCGTAAGCTCCTTTCTTCTTAATAGATGATTTGCTGGGAGTGGTGATCTGCTGTCTGGAGTGGAGTTTGGACCCTGCGCTGATACCCCTGGCACAGGACTCCACGAATACGACGAACTCTTTGAGACTGGGGAAATCCTTGGCGTCTCACAATTTCAATTCCCATTGTCTGAGGGTCTCTGCGTCCAAGGACTTCCTCAGGAGGTGAGCGAACAGCTGTTCTGTTAGGTTCGCTTCTGAAAGGTCGGCCACTGTTCTGAGCTGGTCCAGCGACTCGACCACTGCTGCCACGTTGTCGGTGAGATTCTGTTCCGTGGGTTTGGTGATTTTTGGCAACTCCAGGACTCGATTAAATAAGTACTGTGCCAAAAGTCTGGGATCATCGTACTTCTTTTGGAGCTTTCTCCATGCGTTCTCATAATTCTGATCGCTGATGGGTATCGTAGAGATCAGAGCTGCTGCTGGTCCTCTGAGGCTGCTCTTCAGCCTCACCAATTTCTCCACTGGGGGAATTGTAGATTTGCTGCCCACCAGTGAAGTGAAGAGGTCACTGAACTCCTTCCACTGTGAAGGATTGCCATCAAAAGGCTTGATGTCCAGTCTCTTCAGCTGATCGTGATGTTGAGGACTCGGTGGTGTACTGGGTGACTGAGCTTTCTTAGCTAGTTGACCTCTCAACCTGCTGATGAGCCTGACGCATTGCTTCCTGGTGGTGGCTGCCTGCTCGAATACCCCGTTCGCGAGATACGGGTGATCGTGTGGAATGGACTCGATCAGGCTCCCCTGGATGGTGAGTAATTCTGCCCATTCGGAATCCAGGATCCTATCGTGGCCGTCCAAATCCTCGGAGGTGACATCCTCGTCGGTCATGATGACCTTGGTGAGTTCCTGATAAACCTCCGTAATACTGTCCACCCTGAGCTGTATCTGCCTCAGTTGGATGAGTTGATGCACTGTGAGACCATCCTCTGGAACTTGAATAATCTCGGAGTACCTCTGCTTGACCTCCGAAATTAATTTGTCCCCTTGATTGAGTGTATCTCCATCAGGGGCATTGATGATGACCTTCGGAATTCCAGATGGTGAGTTTACTGCCTTCGTGGATGGTTTAATTTCCTCCTTACTGTCCTGCAATTCTTGTTCAATTACTGTTTCGGAGCCTGACATGGTGATGTACTGTTTTGTTTACAACCTGTCAGATCCCTTGGTAAATGAGTACGAGAGTTTCTACTTTACCGACCGCCTGCGGTTTACCACTCGGTGAGTTGCTATGCTGCGTCGGTAACTGGTCGACTCTGCTGCTGTGAGGCGCCGCCTGTTGCTGGGCGCTGGGCCCGCGCTGAGACTGTTCGGCAACACTCGGTGATTCTCGCTGACTCTCGACTCTACGGCACGTTGAGGCACTGGAGGACAATGGTTTTTATACTTCTATTGTCCGGAGAATATAAACACTGGCACAAACACGTCTGAATTTGTCCGTTGAGTTTCTGATGTGAACCCCGAATGTCCGCGTGGGTTTTTCACTGCACTGAATAATTTCACACTACCGATTCCCGAATCCGGCTCGAAGGACCCATTGAGGGAAAACTGAATTTAGGGTGGATTGGGAAAGGGGTAGTGGAAATGCCGGTGAAAAACGAACGCACTGAGTCTATAAAAAATATACTGATTTATTCGGTGGAATCGAACCACCTTAGCGTCACTTGTTACACTCTTTTAATTGTCACTGAAATTAATTCAAACTGTTCTGAATTTAACACTAGAGATTTTCTGAATAATATACTGAATAATAGGAGACTGTACTGAGAATTTAAATAGGAGATGTGCTGAGAAAACAAAAGGTCTCGAACGGGTGATGTACTAACGCTGTTCGGACAACCGAAAGTAGCTTTAGAAAAACGATATACTGTTCGCTCACCTCATTTGCTACGACTCTCTACGACTGACTCTGAGATTCGGTGATTGACTAGGCCTGACCGTTGACCCGAGGTTTCCCGAAGATTTTCGTAAGTGGCCGATCTGTGGTCAACCGTTGATGTACTGAATTTTAACGGCGTTTCAAACATACATTTGTTGTAGCTCTTAATCGGCTCTACAAAAAGGTTATAATAAAAATTTTGCTATCTTCCTTAGATTCCGAGATATTTATTAAAACCTGGTCAATTGTCAAAACTGACTTATACCGTTTTACCACATCGCTACTGAATTAAATGTCTGTGGATAATTAAATTTTAGAACAAAATATGTATTTTTCGTCGAGTGATAAGAGATTTCAGTTTTGTAGGGACAATGTCCTGAATTGGGTTACGGTGAGACGCGAGGAACAAAAAGACACTTTTGTAATTATTTCAACAACATTAGTGATATCTTCAAAATAAAAAGCCAACATAAATGTTTTTATTAAAATTTCTATTAAGTCACCATTTTTACGAAATTTTTACATCCAAATATTTTGCTGAGTTATTTCTGAAGGGAAATTAATCTATCTCACCAAAAAATATAATCCCCGTAGAAAATCAAATAAAAAATCGAATGGGAGCAGCAAACTCAATAAAAAATCTGAATAAATGATCAATAGTCGGTAAAAACAATGAATCTGAAGTTCAATCGTTTGATTTCCGTCAATTAATGATTGAAAGGATATTCTATCTTGTGAAAAAACCAATAAGTCGAATTAAAAAGAACAACTTCCTTATGATATGAAAATAATTCTGTGTTTATTTTGAAAGAAATAGTGAAATCTCCCTAAAAACACAAACAAATGTTTTTGTAAAAAAAACTATGCCAAGAAAAAATTTTGTTTGATTTTTATTGGAAAATCGAAATTTTTGAAAAATACGAAGAAATAAAAACGAAAGCCAAGTCAGGAATGTCAAATAAATGGGTATAGGACACGATCAGATTTCTATAAGAAAAATAGTTCTCAAGAAAAACGGGATTTTTAAAAAATTCTCCATAAAATGAAAAATCAGTAGAAACAGAAACAACGTTCTTGGCGCGGATTTTTTCTTCTCACTGTCTATATCAATGTAATCCTCCTGCTGCTGATCTGCGCCCAGGATGTTGGTCCTGCTTCTACTGATTTTTTATTTTATCGGGAATTTTTAAAAAATCCTGTTTTTCTTGAAAACTACTTTTTTTTATAGAAATCTGATCGTGTCCTATACCCATTTCTTTAACATTTCTGACTTGGCTTTCGTTTTTACTTTTTTGTATTTTTCAAAAATTTCGCTTTTCCAGTAAAAACCAGATAAAACTTTGTCTTGGCAGAGTTTTTTTTTAAATTATCATATCACGTCAATTTTTTTAAAGGAAAGTAGTTAACTTGCAAAGCGTAGTAGGACGTTCGTATAGGGATACCGGAATTCTGTTAACATTGAAGTGTTAATTCCTCAAGCACGGCATCTTTTTTATACTAACCTAGCCACGAAGTGAATAGCAATTCGATTCCAATAGTCCAAAAAAGATATAAAGTAGGAATAATCAAGGTCCAGCAGTTAGCCTTTACGACGGAGTTTGATCAAATTTGTAAAGCTCTATAACTTCGAAAGTAGTCAGTTTTTGAAAGAAACATGTATTCACGTATATATGGTATGAATGCCGGGCTCGATGGTTTAACTCACTATACCCGCTTTTTCAGACAGTAAAAAAATTTATTTGAAAAATTCAAGAGAAAATCTAGATATTTTGTGTCAAACTGTTTCTTCTCTGAGGTCCACTTCCACTGATATCTATTTTTTTTTTATACTATATTTCGATACAAATGCAACGGGGTTTTCATGAGGGTGAAGTTGGAATCCGAGGCGAAGGTCTGCCAAGCACAAAAGCTGATGAATCTCCAACTCACATGTGTCGAACTATTTTTTTTTTCTATTTCATTGATGTTATCGAAGTAATTCTCGATTTGAAACCCCTCCTCTAGCCTGCCTTCCCTCCTTTTCTTTTCCTCTCATTGTTATCTGCGGTATCATGGCCGTCTTACACTTAGCTGTGCCCCATTCGAGCTAGGACTGCACGGGAAACCATGTAAAACCCCAGTCCACAGCCGGCCGATTGTGCAGTGCCCTAATATATCGATCTGTCACACTGACTAGATGGAGACACTAGGCCGCTACACCGTGCCTACCGCCCGCAATTTTTTGTGCGAGCGAAGTGTTCCAAAGCGGTCACCCATCCAAGTACTAACCCAGATCAACGCTGCTTAGCTTGGATGTCCGCCAGAGCAACACCTCACTTTCTTTTTTTTAATTATGTTTTTATTTGAAGTCCAACAATATTTACATATATACAGTATTCACATATATCAAAAACCAGTCTTGAAAAAAATTATAATGAGAGATATTTTGTTTGGTACATAAACTTTGGTTAAGTATTATTGACTCTCGAGCTTCCCTGGGATGCAAGCAGCCACTTAAGTTAGGTGGCTGTTAGGTGGCTACTTGTTTTGGTGTAAAAAAGGGTAAGTGATACCTGAAACGATTATGGATGGAAATCTATGAATTATTAAGGAATTTTAGTAGCTTTAATGACATTAATCTCCATTAATTAAGGAAACTAACAGTCTGCGTATTGAAAGGGAAAATAAATCAGTAGGGGGAACGCCGCCGGATGGCAGCAGTGTCGACTTCTCGCCCAGGCCGATAAAGTCGGCAGCAGTGGCGGGAGAAAATTGATTATCCAATAGGTTCATATTGGCATTTTTTTTAATTAGTTTAATTCTGTACTGACCCAATTGCCCTACGTGAACAATGTTATCGCAAATAGATATGTAGGAGGAGAATGCTGCGGGTCAAATAGGGGCGAAGAGGGGCATCAAATAAT
>NW_021680619.1:21473-21592 GCF_001412515.2 Diachasma alloeum | reverse complement strand
TGATGGGGGGGGGGGGAATTTATATGAACATTATATATATTTTAAATTATGTTGAAAAAACAATTGAAAATAATGTTCTAAACAACTATCGGCTTATGCATTGATTTTCGAAATAAAAA
>NW_021680619.1:17150-20477 GCF_001412515.2 Diachasma alloeum | reverse complement strand
CCCCCCCCCCTAAATTTTTATCCCTCCGGATATATGCGGGTGTTTTCACCCCCCCCGGAGAAACCGCATAATCATGAATTTTCCCCGAAATTAATGTTTTTTAATTTATAAAAAATCAGTGCATGTTTCCGGAGAGGTAAAATTCATAAAAATGTAATCTCAGACCCCTCCCCCTCACCTCCCTTCAATTTTCATTCCTCTGGATATATTGCGTCTATTTTTCACAGATAACAAAACCGAGCGTGTGAATAAATTAATTTACTTATTGAATTAATTAATTTTTTAATTCGAAAATCAATGCATAGGCAGATAGTTGTTTAGAACATTATTTTCAATTGTTTTTTCAACATAATTTAAAATATATATAATGTTCATATAAATTCTGCCCCCCCCCCAACAACGGGTGAAAATCTCAACCCCCACTTCTCGCCAAGTTCAAAATTTTTAGATTCCATTATTTTATTTATCTAATTATTTGATGCCCCTCTTCGCCCCTATTTCAACCGCAGCATTCTCCTCCTACATATCTATTTGCGATAACATTGTTCACGTAGAGCAATTGGGTCAGTACAGAATTAAACTAATTAAAAAAAATGCCAATATGAACCTATTGGATAATCAATTTTCTCCCGCCACTGCTGCCGACTTTATCGGCCTTTGCGAGAAGTCGACACTGCCGCCATCCGGCGGCGTTCCCCCTACTGATTTATTTTCCCTTTCAATACGCAAACTATTATTTTCCTTAATTGATGGAAATTAAAGTCATTAAAGCTACTAAAATTCATTAATAATTAATAGATTTACATCCATAATCGTTCCAGGTATCATTTACCCTCTTTTACACCAAAACAACTAGCCACCTAACAGCCACCTAACAGCCACCTAATTAGGTGGAACGGAAATTTTTTCTCTCTAAATTCTAATTCTCTTAGAATTCTTTAATGCCTAAAGGAGGTTAGGCGGTGTATGAGGTGAATTTGAGAGTGAATTTCTGTGGTTCCCGGTAGCTTAGTCGGTAAGAGTGCCCGGCGCGTATCTGGGAGACCCGGGTTCGATTCCCGGCTGGGTGAAACGGAAATTTTTTCTCTCTAAATTCTAATTCTCTTAGAATTTTTACCACCTAATTAGGTGGTTGTTAGGTGGCTATTAGCTCCCTAGGGTTAATCAGTATTTTGTAGAATATATTATGTATGTATAGCAGTGTATCATTTTGTAGTTATAATTCTTCGAATTATTTTCATATTTAATAGAGTTTATGTGCTTTAAAAAAAAAAGAGCAAGGGGTTGCTTTATATGATTATGGAGAAAAAAAAAGCACTTCAGTTATCCGCAGGGGTTATTATTTGTCATATCCCTGGCAATCCAGGAGCCACGCTACAGCCACGGTATTTGCGTGGCTGTTGCGTGGCTATTAGGATTGTCATTTTCTGGGGCTAAAAAGGGGGAAATGATATCTGAAAACACAATAAAAGTGGATAGACGAATTATTAGTTTATATTTGCACTGTTTATAACATTGTTTTCTATCAATTGATTGAAATTAATGTGAGTGTATATAATGATAATACAAGACCCGAAGGGGGAATGCCGGGAGATGGCGGCAGTGTCGATATCCCAACGGGGTCGGTCAAGTCGACAACAGACGCAGCCAGAATAAGTGAGACCCCAACAGAGGTGGGGCGCCACGGTCGATTCTAACAGCTAGGCGAGCTGCCTGTGCCGGTAACTCGGTAGTAGGGCCAGAAGAAGGATTTTTGGAGTGGGGGACAAGTATATGATTGGCAATTACGTAGAGTGGGAGTATCCTGGGCAGGGAAAACATCTGCTAGAAGCCCTATAGCAGTCCCGCTATCACAGGGGTAGGTTCGAAGGGAGGTTTATGTCCTCCTTGTCCTCAATGTATACTTTATGTTTTTCCGTTGATTCATTCGAACGCTAATTAATATTAAGGGATGAGACGAGGGCTTTTCGATGGAGAATTAGATTCCCCATCTATCAAACCCGTTTCATCCCTTAATCTTTGTTATAAAAAAATTAAAACTGCGACGAAAGTCACGGTGCTATGAAAAACCCAATGGTTTCTCGGCGCAGAGTGCCACCCCAATAATTCGCCCGCCAATTAAAAAATCGTCTATCCCCTCCTAATTAACATTAAGGAATGAAACTAATGCTGTTCGATGGAGAATTGAATTCCCCATACAGCAACCCCCGTTTCATCCCTTAACCTCTGTAATAGAAGATTAAAAACTGCGACGCAATTTACGGCGATATGAAAAACTCAATGGATAACTCGCCCGCCAATTAAAAAATTGTCTCTCCCCTCCTAATTAACATGAAGGAATGAAACCAATGCTGTTCGATGTAGAATTAAATTCCCCATACAGCAACCCCCGTTTCATCCCTAAATCTCTGTAATAGAAGATTAAAAACTGCGACGCAATTTACGGCGCTATGAAAAACTTAATGGATAACTCGCCTGCCAATTAAAAAATCGTCTCTTCCCTGCTAATTAACATTAAGGAAAGAAACTAATGCTGTTCGATGGAGAATTAAATTCCCCATACAGCGAACCCCGTTTCATCCCTTAATCTCTGTAATCAAAAAATAAAAACTGCGACGGAATTTACGGCGCTATGAAAAACTTGCCCGCCAATTAAAAAATCGTCTCTCCCCTCCTAATTAATATTAAGGAACGAAACCAACGCTGTATCGATGGAGAATTAAATTCCCCATATAGCAACCTTCGTTCCATCCCTTAATCTCTGTAATCAAAAAATAAAAACTGCGACGAAATTCGCGGCGCTGTGAAAAAGCTAATGGTTTCTCGGCGCAGTGACACCCGATAATTCGCCCGCTAATTAAAAACTCGTCTCTCCCCTCCTCATTAACGTTAAGGACTGAAACCAACGCTGTTCGATGGAGAATTAAATTCCCCATGCACCAACCCCCGCTTGATCCCTCAATCTCTGTAATAAAATAATAAAAACTGTGACGCAATTTACGGCGCTATGAAAAACTTAATGGATAACTCGCCCGCCAATTAAAAAATCGTCTCTCCCCTCCTCATTAATATTAAGGAATGAAACCAATGCTGTTCGATGGAGAATTAAATTCTCTAAACAGCAACCTCCGTTTCATCCCTTAATCTCTGTAATCAAAAAAGAAAAACTGCGATGAAAGTCGCGGCGCTATTAGAAACCCAATGGTTTCTCGGCGCAGAGTGCCACCCCAATAATTCGCCCGTTAATTAAAAAATCGTCTCTCCCCTCCTATTTAACATTGAGGAATGAAACCAATGCTGTTCGATGGAGAATTAAATTCCCCATCC
>NW_021680619.1:16389-16666 GCF_001412515.2 Diachasma alloeum | reverse complement strand
AAAATAAAAACTGCGACGAAAATCGCGGCGCTATGAGAAACCCAATGGTTTCTCGGCGCAGAGTGCCACCCCGATAACTCGCCCGCTAATTAAAAAATCGTCTCTCCCCGCACAACTAACATTAAGGAATGAAACTAATGCTGTTCGATGGAGAATTAAATTCCCCATCCATCAACCTTCGTTTCATCTCTTAATCTTTCTAATCAGAAAATAAAAACTGCGACGAAAGTCGCGGCGCTATGAAAAACCTAATGGTTTCTCGGCGCAGTGACTCCCG
>NW_021680619.1:15972-16171 GCF_001412515.2 Diachasma alloeum | reverse complement strand
TCTCTCGGCGCAGTGACTCCCGATAACTCGCCCGCTAATTAAAGAATCGTCTCTCCCCGCCTAACTCGCCCGCTAATCAAAAAATCGTCTCTCCCGTCCCAATTAATATTAAGGCATGCAACCAATGCTGTTCAATGGAGAATTAAATTCCCCATCCAGCAACCCCTGTTTCATCCCTTAATCTCTGGAATAAAAAAAT
>NW_021680619.1:15012-15572 GCF_001412515.2 Diachasma alloeum | reverse complement strand
AGGATTTTTGCCAGCCTAGAGGTCTCCGATTGACTCTCCACATTGCTTGTGAAAGCCCTCCAGCAGTCCTCTTTGGCTGCCTTTATTGCCTTGTTGTAATCTGCGAGCAAGCCTCTGTAAGTTTTCCATGCGTCTTCCTTACGGGGGCCCGCTCTCATGTTCTTAGCTTTGTTAAAAGCTTTTCTAGCTTTGCCCCTCAGCCCACCGAGCCTCTCTGACCACCAAGGAGTCTCAGTGGGCTGCCCTTTCGGGATAAGCTTGCAGTTTGTCTCGAAGGAGTCCATGATGGCCTGGTTTAGGGCAATCGAAGCCTCCTCCAGCTGCTTTTTGTTGTTAAATCTGAGGATGATATCCCTACGATTGTCAGATAGACTTTCTCGGTAATTTCCCCAGTTTTTTCCTCTTGGGTTTCTTACCCATTCCGTTTCTTTTACTGTGTGGATGGACATTCTTATGGGTTAATGATCGGATGCTGAGAGGTCCTTTGAGACCCTCCAGTCTCCAATGATGTCTGCCACTCTATCCGTCCCCAGAGTGATATCTATGACCTCCTGTCGTCT
>NW_021680619.1:10880-14793 GCF_001412515.2 Diachasma alloeum | reverse complement strand
GTCCCAGGCCCAGATCTACTTGTGCCACAGCCAGGTCTCCCTCACTAGCCTGTGAACAGAAGAAATAGTCTAGTCCTTTAATCACAATGCAAGATCTAATTTTCTCCTGAGTGTTTGCGTGATAGATTCTGCCACAACCACTGAGGCCCTTAATAGCATTGTCCACTATCCATGGTTCCTGGATCATTGCTATGACAGTCTGCATCCCAGCTAACAGCCTGACTAGAGTAGCCGAGGCTGCTTTGCTGTGGTGCAAATTTATCTGTACAATGTGCACCCGGGTTGCAGCCATAATGATGACTACTTTCCTGGTACCTCTATGTACCCTTCTTCTGACTTTCACCACGGTCTTTCGCAAGCAGCTTGACAGTTGCTTTTTGAATCTCGCAGTGCAGTCTGAAGTTGCAGGTTTTCAGAACAGAGTGATCGGTCGCCTATCAGCGCAACGAAGTGGGCACTTTTCGCCTGCATGCTCTCACTGCCCCGAGCCACAACCCACTCTCTGGCCTGCAGTCCTGCATTCTGTTTCTCAAGGAAGCACAGTGCTACACGGAAGAAGTTTCTCAAGGAAGCACATGTACAATAAGCCCATTTCCCGTTTCCTCATCAGTGCAGTACACCATTGCCACACCTTCTCTTTCCCAGACACCGTTGAAGGTGGGTGCTTTCACCCCGTCAGGTGACGCCAGAGTGGCTCCCTTCAGCAGTTTCTTTACCTCCGTTACCTCTTCAGTGGCCAGTTTCTGATCCTTATATGACTCCGGCATAACTGCAAACTTAAATTAGCTCGCAGTATTCGGAGCATATGTGCCCTGATCCTGTGTTCTCATTCTCTTTTCTTTCGGTCTGACTGAGGGGCTTGGCGTGGTACGCTCCGATGGAAGGCGTTTTATTGCCTTCCTCACAGCCCCCTCCCGCTGCCCCTCATTAACCTTCGCTGCTGCATCCGCCAAGGTTGCAATTACCCCCGAGGTTTGATGCAGCTTTGCCCTCTTGCGACGTCTTCTCTCGGCTCCACTCAGTCTGACCCGATTCACATCGGTACCAGACTGGTCAGCATAGTCAGACTTCGTGTGTTTGCCATCGCTGGCCAGACCCGATGTTTCTTTTTCAATACTGAGATTTTTTATATTGGTTTCCATTTTTGGTACCACGAGTATCGCGGTTAAGCGTTTTCGCCTGGTGCATTGACGCGATTGCCCAGGGCTTGGCTTATCTCGGGTGGGTTACACCCAAGACTACTCTCAGAGGTCGCCCAGGTTTCTGAGAGGCACCGTTAGCGACACAGCTCCCCCTGTGCCACGCATCCTTAGGCACGATATGGCCGAGGCCATGGCTTAAGCCGCTCACACACATGGATTGGGTGGGTTCCTCTTAGCGACCGCGAGCGGCGGTATTCCTTAAGACCCCCACCGCCCGCGACCAAGTCCCCTCACTAACGACAAAGTGGGAATCCCGTGGAGGGGATAATCTTTGTAATCAAAAAACAAAAACTGCGACGAAAGTCGCGGCGTTATGAAAAACCTAATGGATGACTCGCCCGCGAATTAAAAATTTGTCTCTCCCCTCCTAATTGAGATTAAGGGATGAAAAAATGGCAGTTTGATAGAGAATTAAATTCCCTATCAATTAAACCTCTTTCATCCCTTAATCTCTGTAACAAAAAAATAAAAACTGCCATGAAACTCAGGGGCCTGTAAGAAAAATAATTTTTTCGCGGCGCACACTAATTCTCCATCGAACTGCCATTTTTTCATCCCTTAATTTTAATTAGGAGGGGAGAAAAGAATTTTTAATTCGCGGGCGAATAGTGAACAGTCAGTGTGTGCCGCAAAAAAATTATTCTTCTTATTGGCCCCTGACTTTCATGGCAGTTTTTATTTTTTTGTTACATAGATTAAGTGTTGAAAGAAGGTTAATTAATGGAGAATTTAACTCTCCGTCGAAGTGCCCTTTTTTTATTCCTTAATTAAAAACGATTATTTTTCTTACTGCGCTGTGACTTTCATGACAATTTCTTCCATTTTTTTACAGAGATTAAGGGCTGAAAGAGGGTTAATTGATGGGGAATTTAATTCTCCATCGAACAGCATTAGTTTCATTCCTTAATGTTAATTAGGAGGGGAGAGACGATTTTTTAATTAGCGGGCGAGTTATCGGGAGTCAGTGCGCCGAGAAACCATTAGATTTTTCATGGCGCCGCGAATTTCGTCGCTGTTTTAATTCTTTTATTACAGAGATTAAGAGATACAACAAAGGTTGATGGATGGGGAATTTAATTCTCCATCGAACAGCATTGGTTTCATTCCTTAATGTTAATTAGGCGGGGAGAGACGATTCTTTAATTAACGGGCGAGTTATCAGGAGTCACTGCGGCGAGAGACCATTAGGTTTTTCATTGCGCCGTGACTTTCGTCGCAGTTTTTATTTTTTGATTACAGAGATTAAGGTATGAAACAGGGGTTGATGGATGGGGAATTGAATTCTCCATCGACCAGCATTGGTTTCATTCCTTAATGTTAATTAGGAGGGGAGAGACGATTTTTTGATTGGCGGGCGAGTTATCCATCAAGTTTTTCATAGCGCCGAGACTTTCGTCGCAGTTTTTATTTTTTGATTACAGAGATTAAGTGATGAAACGGGGATTGCTGGATGGGGAATTTAATTCTCCATCGAACAGCATTGGTTTCATTCCTTAATATTAATTGAGAGGGGAGAGACGAGTGTTTAATTGGCGGACGAGTTATCCATTAAGTTTTTAACAGCGCCGTAAATTGCGTGGCAGTTTTTATTTTTTTATTACAGAGATTAAGTGATGAAACGGGGATTGCTGGATGGGGAATTTAAGTCTCCATCGAACAGCGTTGGTTTCATTCCTTAATGTTAATTAGGAGGGGAGAGACGATTTTTTAATTAGCGGGCGAGTTATCGGGAGTCACTGCGCCGAGAAACCATTAGGTTTTTCATAGCGCCGCGACTTTCGTCGCAGTTTTTATTTTTTTATTACAGAGATTAAGAGATGAAACGGGGGTTGATGGATGGGGAATTTAATTCTCCATCGAACAGCATTGGTTTCATTCCTTAATATTAAATAGGAGGGGAGAGACGATTTTTTAATTAANTTGAGCTGACAGAAAAAACATTCTTTCAGCAAAAATACGACTGTATATTCTCTACTGCGACTTTCTCTATTATTTCCAATATTACTCATTTGTTTCCCCGCCATTGATAGTTATTGATTGAGAAATCAAACTCCAGTTCTGAGGTCACAAACGGATAAGTTTGAGAAGATCAAACCTCTGATTCACAGAAAATTTCAAAACTTTTTACGAAGCTTTTTTGTAATCAGCGGAATAGTGTACTTCTTTTCCGCTTGACTTGCGTACGTGAAAAAAAACAGATTTTGAGGCGACAAATTATTTATATATTTAGATCAAACTATACGTTGACTCCACGTATCTTATATTATTAGACGAAGTTATTTCGATATTTTTGAGCGGAATAAATATATTTTCGGCAGCGGTAATTTTTTCTCTCAGTGTTGCGCCATGACTTTCGTCGCAATTTTTATTTTTTTAATACAGAGATTAAGGGATGAAACGGGGGTTGATAGATGGGGAATCTAATTCTCCATCGAAAAGTCCTCGTCTCATCCCTTAATATTAATTAGCGGGCGAATGAATCAACGGAAAAACATAAAGTAAACATTGAGGACAAGGAGGACATAAACCCCCCTTCGAACCTACCCCTGTGACAGCGGGACTGCTATAGGGCTTCTAGCAGATGTTTTCCCTGCCCAGGATACCCCACTCTACGTAATTCCCACTCATATGCTTGTCCCCCACTCCAAAAATCCATGGATATTCTTCTTCTGGCCCTACTGGCGAGTTACCGGCACAGGCAGCTCGCCCAT
>NW_021680619.1:2985-9421 GCF_001412515.2 Diachasma alloeum | reverse complement strand
CCCAGCCGTTAGAATCGACCGTGGCGCCCCACCTCTGTTGGGGTCTCACTTATTCTGGCTGCGACTGCTGTCGACTTGACCGACCCCGTTGGGATATCGACACTGCCGCCATCTCTCGGCATTCCCCCTACGGGTATTATTTTATCATTATATACACTCACATTAATTTCAATCAATTGATAGAAAACAATGTTATAAACAGTGCAAATATAAACTAATAATTCGTCCATCCACGTTTATTGTGTTTTTAGATATCATTTCCCCCTTTTTAGCCCCAGAAAATGACAATCCTATTAGCCACGCAACAGCCACGCAAGTACCGTGGCTCCTGGATCACCAGGGATTGACTTATGTTATTAAGGATTTTTCCTATTATTTAGGATACATTTTTTGTTGGTTGTATGCATCTATATAATTCTGTGACTTATAATAATATTGTATACTGTTAAGAAGTTATTTTTTATTAGTCTTTTTTTTTGTTAATTAATTAATTCTATGGGGGGCGGAAATTGTTCCTGGCGTATGGGTATCGGTGATTATTATTTTTGTTCTGATCTCGGAACAGTGGTTCACGGGCTTTGAGATCTTTAACACATTTGTCATCATCCCTTAGCCACCAGTATTTTTTTTTAATTCTTACAAAATTATTTTTATCAATTAGAGGGATCTCTCTGGATCACACAAAATCTCTGCCAGTGAAGTTGTCTATGGGGATCTTTTTATTTCTCTTATGTCTTTTAATGTGATAGAGAATTGGTCGGTTCCATTCGTCCTGGAACAGTCCAATGCTATCTTAATAGATAAAATACTGGGGTTTTATATTCCCTCATCTAGCTCGACCGATAGCCTCCTCCGCTGGGTACTCAGCCAATGCATTTATTGTACTATTATTAATGGATTTGATTTGATTGGAATAATATCTTGATAGTTTTAGGATGAAATTATCTATGTTATCTATATAGTATACATTCGTACTTTATTGGTATGTGCTGCCCCCGATGGGCATGAGGTGAATTGAAGTAGTTGGAATATGGCGGATGGCAAAAGTCGGTTATTAAGGCAAGTTGGATATGGACGATTATGTGTGATGCTAATATATAAAGATACTAATAATAAATAATAAATACATATTATAAATATTCCCTTCTTCATTTATTACAAAATGGTAGCAGAGCGTGGTTATGCTAAAAGCAAGTCGATAAGAAAAGTATAAAAGTGAAAACCAAAAACAAGACATTAGTGGTGACTGTGCACATGGGGAAACTGACCGGTGAAACAAAGGCAAAATGGCGAATGATGGGAAAGACGATATACGGATCCCAATATTCGATGGATCAGAATATTCCAGTTGGAAAGCGAGATTTTTACTATTTTTGAGAATGAAAGAGTGCAAGGAAGTATTTCAAGGACAAATGCCAACAGAAGGTGATGCAACCGCATGGGAGAAGAAGGATGTAAAGGCTATGAATTACATTTGCAGTACAATCACAAATAAACAATTTGAATATGTGAAATCTCTAAATTCAGCATATGAGATGATGAGAAAATTCGATCAGATGTATCTAAAAGAATCGACGGCACTACAAATAATAAAGAGGAATAATTTAGAGACAATTAAACTCGATGGTTTTTCAACACCAGAAAAATTCTTTGATGAATTTGAAAAAGCAGTAAATGAATTGAAAGCAGCAGGGGCGACAATCAGTCACCAAGAGGTGCTAAATTATATGTTGAAGGCTCTCCCCACAGCATACAGTCACATTGGCGATTTAATCGACGTAGTACCAGAAGCAGAACGAACGGTCGAGTATTTAAAGAGCAAAATCAAGCTGAAATCTATGCAGGATAGCACAGAAAAAAATAAAAGTGATGGAAATTCCATAAATTCAAGTGCATTCAACACACAGACGCAGCACACGCAGACGTGCTATAGCTGTGGTAAACCTGGACACTTCCAAAGAAACTGTAGGAGTACAAACGAATGAGGTAGAGGTGGACAGAGTCGAGGCTGGTCGAGAGGCAGGGGTTCCGAGTACCAGAGAGGGAGAAGCAGCTACAGAGGTCACGAGTCGGCACGAGGGAGAAGCACTTACCGAGGATAACAACGAGGCAGCTATCGAGGTGGAAGTAGCACATCATCTGGTCGCCAAGAGTATCAACATGAGTCTCAGAGCTATTCAAACGTTTCTTTAACTGAAGTGAATAAAACAGAAGTAAATGATGAAAAAGATAGAGATGACAACGAAATTGAGTGGATTTTAGCTAGTGGATGTACGGACCACATAATTAATAATGATAAAATATATGAAATATGTATATCGTTGAATAAGCCAGTTGATGTCAAATTAGGTGATGGACGAGTAATGAAGGCAACCAAAATAGGTCGAGTACAATCAATTTTTATAGTCGATGGAAATGAATGTCCTATAACTTTCAACAAGTTTATTTTATTCGAGAGATGAAACACAATTTGTTGAGCTATGCTAAAGTGACAGTTAATAATATGATAATTTCGTATGAGGATATTTCTGAAATTTATAATCCATTTGAAGAGTTGATAGCGATTGCACGAAAAGAAAATAACATTTACAGAATGACAAGCTATATCCAGAAGTCTGAAGAAGGAAGACAAGTAAATAGTAGTCAATTACCGGGAAATGAAGATGAAAAAATGTCAGAAAACGAAAAATGGCATCGTACTTTGGGTCACGTAAATTTCCAATATTTGAATACCCTATGCAAAAATCAACTATTGATTGGAATGCCTAAAAATTTGGAGTCAGAGGAAATGAAATGTGCAACGTGTATAGAGTCTAAAATGCATAACTTACCTTTTGCAAATAACAGAAAACAAGCTACAGAGATTCTAGAAATAATTCATACTGATTTGAATGGACCACAACCGGAGGTGGGTAATAGTGGAGAAAGATATTTCTTGTCATTCGTAGATGATTATAGTAAGCTAGCAAAAGTTTATTGTATTAAATCAAAAGCTGAGGTGTATGATTGTTTCGTAGATTATGTGAATGTGGTTGAGAACATGACTAAGAAAAGGGTGCAGAATGTGAGATGTGATAACGGTAGAGAATACATAAACAGTAACATTTATACATTTGCAAGAGAAAAGGGAATTAGGATTATGCCATGCCCACCATATGTGCATAAGCTTAAGGCCCGGTTGGAGGAATTTTTTTCCCGAGTGGCGATTTTACGCCCCCCCAGTTTGCGGTCTAAGCAAGAAGCTTTATCCCGACCATAGCTATGTCGGTAACTGCGGGAATGGCAGGAAACCAGGGTGACATATAAAAGTGGGGCTTGGAAGGGGCACCGCAGTTTTTGTTTCTTATTTTGTTCGTGTTTATTTTTTCCGGTAGATCTTCTCATGTTTACTATGAAGTTTTCGAGAAATATTTCCGATTTTCGAGAGAATTCTGCGGTTTCTGCGAAAATTCCTAAAAATTTTCGCAGAAACGTTCTAGTTTTCGAAAAAATTACAAAGATATTTAGAGTTTTCAAACAAAATTCGAGGAAATTCTAGGGTGTCCGAGCACGTATGAAGAAATTCTTCAGTTTTCTAGAAAATTCCAGAAAAAACTTGGGTTTTCGAGACAGTTGTAGACAATTCTTAGGTTTTCGAGAAAATTCTAGGAGAATTCTCCGGTTTTTGAAAAAATTAGAGGGGGTGGGGTAATATGGACAACTGAAATAAAATGGACACTCAAAAATTGGCGGAAAAATTTTTTTTTGCAAAATTCAAAATTTAAAAAATTGATTCATTGGGCATTATGGACACCTGATAAATCTGTATGGACGGAACTAAAATGAACACTCAAAACATTTTCAATAATTGATTTTTAAAAATTGCTTCTTGGCAAAGTCCACAACTTAGAAATTATTCAAGAGTGGGGTAAAATAGACATCCGAAAAATTTGGTCCTATTCCAAAATAAAGAAAATTTTTAAAGGACATTTTCCAACAGAATCGTGTCGGTATCTTTGTATAAAGAAAAATTAGAGTTGGGAAAGATATTAACAAACAAACTTCGACTTTATTAAATTTTCCATTGAAGTTTGAAATATAAAGTAGCTTTGAATTTCCTGTTTTACTCTTGAAATAACTTTGAAATTATTAATTTTTTTTCAATGATCAATTGCACGCCCTACACATCTGACCTTTTGTTCATTTGCGAAATTTGTAAGATGGCTACTTTTCTACTCACAGAGGAAATCACCATAAAACAATAGGCGGGGAGGAGGATGAATGAGCAAGAAAAAATTTGATTTACCACCCCCCACGACGAACGTCAAAAATAATTTTTTTTTTCAATTTGAAAAATTAAAATTGTTGAAACATAAAAAATTGAGGAAGAAATCGAGGTGTCTATTTTACCCTGTTTTTTTCTTATTACGACGCAGTTTCATGAGAATGTGTTGGTTTTTATGATCTTCAAATGAAGTCGGAAGAGTAGATTTGATCAAATTCAACTCATTATTTAAATCTGGTGAAAATATTGCCCTACCCTCCCCTGTAACAATATCTCGAATTTTCGAAAAAAAAAATCGAGGAAATTCTAAGGTGTTTGAGTACGTTCTAGAAAATTCTTAGGTTTTCGAGAAAATTATAGGAAAATTCTCCGGTTTTCGAGAAAATTATAGGGATATCCTTAGCGGACCAAGTTGATAGTTGAACTCTCCATAATTTCCTGTTTGAGAGAAAATTGAGAGTCGGAGTGACGAGGCCAAAAATATATTTTATGCAAACCGATCTCTTTACTATCGACTTTTTTTAACCTGTCAGTAGGCGCGCGGTTCCACCACCGTTCTTGAGACGCGCGATTAGGGAATCGCTCATCGGCTTCTGGTATTAATAGAGCCAAATAGCGCCATAGGCGGTGCTGTTCGGCGTTCTGCGGCACGAGCCCCATACCCGTAACACGTGGAAAATTTCGACCGTGCTGAAGAAAATATTATTTTTCTACTCAACCCTGATCAATAGACGACTTTTATCACCACGAGAGTCAACTAGAAGAGTTACTTGAGGCATAAAAAAAAATTCAGCAAAAGATTTGCGCTTTTAGGGTATATTTCCTATGGAGTGAAAATTGTTGTGAGGTAATCGCTCATAGCGCGCCTAGTGACGGGTTAAAACAGACAATTGGATTTGTTATTTTTAGTGATTTCTTCAATTTCAATCAACTTTTTTCAGAATTGAACATTTGATTTTGGAATTTTGATTCTTGACTATCTCTGAATCTATTCTCGATTTTTTTACTAGTTGACAGTTGCATTTTTTATTCTCTATTGTCTTTCAATCGACTCAATTTTTTTGAAAATTAAGAGTTGGATTTTTGATTCTCAATTGTCTCACAATATCTAGTCTCACCTTTTTTAGGAATTGAAAGTTGAATTTTTTTATTCATGAAAATATGATTTTTTATTCTTAATGATCTCTCAATCTACTTGAAAATTTTTGTAAAAATTGAGTTAGATTTTTTGCTTTCAAATGGAAGCCCTGATGTATTCGTCAAACCTGAAATTTTCATTTTTTGTGCCAGGGTGAGTAATTTTGGTCTTAGGAGTTCGAATATCATGCAGTTTTTAGATCATGTCCGTATATATGTATGTATGTACGTATTTGAGTTTTTTTTCAAATTTAGTTTTTCGAGGATCATTCAAAAAATAATCACTTGTAATACCACAAGAGCTTCAAAATTATCGGGTATTTTTCGATAGGTTCGTTGCAAACAAACGAAGGAGTCAATTTTTTCCTGAAAAACTTGACGGCTTCGTTTGTATGCAGGGAACCTTGAGGAAAATGCCCGATTAATTTTGAAGCTCGTGTGGTATTCGGGGGATTATTTTTCCAATCCAAAATGTCAATATAATGAAATATAATCAATAAATTATAAATCAATAAATTATAAATAAATCAATATAATTATATTCATTAATATAATCAATATAATGGCAATATAATTGGACCATGAGACGAAACTCACAATTGAGAAACGAAAATTGTATAATTAACACAACAGCATTCTCTTGTTGCAGTAATTGTTTAGAAGAAATATTACGGACTCAGTAATCAAAGAAAATTAATTTATTCAATTAAAAGCGTATCAACAGCTGAACTGTTACGCTACGAAAGACGATCACGCGAACATCAGAACAGAGACGTTCGAATAGTTGAAATACGATCGTGTGCCTTTCGCATACTCCTCTACTTCCAACACATTCAATGTGTGTGTCAGCACTCAATGTGTAGTTTCTCTCATCACAAAAACTAGTAAATTGATTCCAAATGTTCTTCTTTGTTTTCTCCGTATTGACAGGAATATTTCCCTTTACTTTTTCATCAATGGTTTTCAGGAAATGAACTCCGAATCTACTCATTTCGAATAAAAATCGTCGGATTACCACAATTAAATTCAATCTGT
>NW_021680619.1:0-272 GCF_001412515.2 Diachasma alloeum | reverse complement strand
TGTTAGAATGAATTTAAAATATCGCGGTCAATTTGTACCGACTCACTTCATGAGCGGTTGGCACCTCTATTGTTCTCATATTGGCAACGCACCTGTCGACATTATTCGCAGATAGATTCAAGATACATAGTTTTTGATACGATTGATAAAAATCGATACAGTGAATTGGAGCACGTGCAATTGTAATCCAAATTATTGAACGTTTCACAATGTATAATCAGACTTATTGTGATAATTAAATTGACAATTAATTCAAATTATGTGACGTGGCA